>NC_091933.1:12415707-12450707 GCF_041260155.1 Ptychodera flava | reverse complement strand
TTTGTAAAGGCAACGTGGGAGAAATATCTGCTCCAACTCGAACTTAATCGATTGTAGCGTCTGCTGAAATGCAGGCTCTTGTCCCGATCCGTTGTCGTACAGGAAATGGAACGCTCTCCATGCAATGCCACGGAAACAATTTCTCACATCTCCGTTCAAAATTCATTAAACGGGCGGCTTTTCATAACGCGGAAAGGATGGAGCGCGTTGTATGGAGAGAATTTGCAGCGTGTAGTCCTTGCAGAAATCTCCATTCAATTTCCCCTTTTACGCGGAGCGGGTTTTGTTGCGAGGCAATATTGCTGCCTAAAGCAAGGTTAATGAAAATGATCGTAGGTTGTGCGGTGAGAAAGGACACTGCATGGCAATCGGAAATCTTTTCAAATGCAACACACTCTTTGCTTGACACACACAAGCTCCATGAACTGACCGTCTCATCTGCGGCCCACAATGTCTGACAATTGACGTCATCACTCGTGAAAGTAAATCTACGGACTTCAGAGCTGTAGCCTGACCAAACTACCGTGGAGAGAGTGGGCAGAATCCTGCTTAGCTAGAATTTTGGCAATTCACATAAATTTCCATATTGACAGTGTGTAAAGTTCCGATGGAGGAAGGCTGCCCCCGGGCCACCACAGGCTACCGTCCTGGAGTTGGAATGATTAACTTCTAGGCGGCAGTGACCAACGTCGAGGCGGGGTATTGTCGGTCGTGTATACGAGATTCAACATATAGCGTCGACCTCGGTAGATTATATTGGACGGCTACGTGATTGATAAACATCGGATATCGGATATCCAGCAATACTCAACACAAAGTAGCTTTTTCCTCAAAAGGAATTTGTTGTTTGGCATGCAAGTTGATATATTTATCTGAAGTATATTCATTCAGTGCAAAACTGTTGCCCTGTCGAATGTAAATATTTCTAAATATTTGAGTCAGGCCGACATCTTGATATAGTTTAACAGAAAGGATATGATATTTACTTATTTATCTACGCATGTATCTATGAAGGTATGTATGTGTGTATGTCGGTATAGATTGGTGGTAGGTAGGTAGGTAGGTAGGTAGGTAGGTAGGTAGGTAGGTAGGTAGGTAGGTAGGTAGGTAGACAATGTATAAAAAGACGCGCAACTCGACACAGCTGCATGGGAAAGATACTCCTTGTCAGTGTACTTCAAGTTTTGGGCCAGGAAAAGGTGAGCCATGAAGAATCTTTTTCTATGTTTTCGAACACAGTCTGGGTGCTCTACTGGATTTGATCAACGGGCCATTTCACGACATATATCGACTACGGGTGAGGCAACCGCATTGAACAGACCCTCCAGGACAGTCTGTAGAGAAAGACCTCAGAAAGAAAAGTTAACAAGAAGTCCAGCGTTGTTCCCACCCTGCAAACATGGCAATGAGAGTTGTGTAGAAGGGGAGCGCGCATCCGGGTTCATTTTTGCCAGTCGGCACTTCGGTGGCGGGCTTATCAATGGAATGAAGAGGATCACCTGCGTTGGAGCGATGTCTGTGAAATGATGTACTAATTGGAAAGTTTAAGACCATTTTAAGGCTTTCAAATCATGACGCGGGGACTTAGGAACGAAAAACAGGGAACAGATCCTATTATAAGGACTGGCAGGTCTTAGAGCGACTGTGCCATGCCGGCTTTCCGTTTTTGTTCCCACAATGTCGCATGATTCCGAGAGCTTTTGACATCAGCGAGAGTATAACTGAACGACAATATGTTTTATTCAGCAAAAAAATCAGCTTCTCTAAAGAAGCCATATGTGCCTTCCATATCGGTTAAAAATTGATGCCGTTTTTGTACTTAAAGAAGTGATCAAGGTTTATTCTTGATTTAAAGAGACTACGCATGCTCGTATCGCGCGCTTACAAAGACGCAACAAAACCCTACTAAATTGACAATTTTGTCGATGATCGAAGCGTGAGTATTAAAATACGTTTATTATTATTTTCAGCGAGTCAAAGGCATTACACACAGCCCCTATTTCCCAAGATGACACCGCTGTACATATTTCAGGCGGTCTTCGAATCACCAAAGAGGCGAGGAACATACTTCCGCATATGGGCACGCAAAAACAATTAGTATAATTATCGAGAGATTTTAGGCTTGCTTGGACGAGTATAGCCATCACACCATGTAGACCTTCTCACATGTTAATTGGCATGAAAAAAATATGTACTAAGCAAAAGAGTGGGTCAAAATGAGTTTGATTTTAAGAAAGTTTTACCGCGTGTGAATCCTAAATGACAACTTTTAAGTTAATTGATGTCAATGGAATGCTACGATTTATGACTTGAACTTAACCCTTTGAACACGGTGGGAACTAATTTGGGATGATTGGATCTTTATAAATTTCAAATTTATCAAAAGCGTTAGGTGCCCTATAGCTCAACGTTGCAATATTACAAATTACTCATAAAAACAAGTATGTAACTTAAAAAGAAAAACAGGTAAGCTTACATTTGCAGATTAAATCGACATTACTTCACTATCCAATTATCCCAAATTAGTTCTAACCGTGTTTTTGAGTCCTGTAATTTTTTTTCACTAAAAATTTTCTGCAACAATTTACCAACGTTTTATAATTTTTTCTGAATTTTTGTGATAACTTTGGACCAAATGAACATTATACTCCATTGGCTACAGTTTTTTTATTAAATCTTTGGCAAAAATCTGAGAAAAATTGACGAGGGTATATTTTTAAAAGGCGAGAAAAATTGACGTTGGCGCTCAAAGGGATAATGATGACAATGCTCTTGTGTTTGATCAAAATTTTCGAAGCGAAGATCCTATGAATGCCAATTAGATTTTGTCTTACCCCGTTGGAAACATGTACGCATGTGAAGTTTGCTATATAACTGATAATGACAACATTTAGTGCAGATTTCGGTGTACCGCGAATCTCAAGGGAAAAGACAACTTATCTGTCAAATTCAGAAAGCCGGCAAAACAGTTCTGTGTCCGAGGTGAATTACACAGTTCGTCTCAATCTAAATCTCAGAAGTTAATTCATTGATAAGATTCGATAAAAAAATTAAAAAGTGAAAACGCAATGACCGGACCACCATGTCTCGAGGTGAGACATTGTGTTCGTCTGAGACATCTATGACGAATTATGTTGCCGAAATTAAATTCGATAACGTCCACCCCTTTTTATCTACACGCCTTTGGCAAGATGAAAGCGAATACAGAGAAAATAATACTTTCCCTGGAAAGTTAATCTTGGTCTTTATCATTTATATACACTAACACATGTAAATTCTGACATATCTTACTCAACATCTCGGGCTGTACTAATGGGTTTGGCGTAAACTCGCAAACAAACACAACAACAATCTTTGAGGGTGTTCTCAGCATCAAAGATAGAATGGTTACACCAAAAAATCTTTGATGTATTACGTTAAAATATAGGAACCATTTTCTGCAGAGAAAACCCACCCTACCAAATCTCGTGATTAGCGAGAGTGTGGACGTTAGTTTTGTCTCAACTGAGAGTTGTAGGATTCAGTAAGCTGTGAAAATCATTTTCGGCATCCATCCACCGCGAAGCCCTAGTGAAAGAAAGGCAGTGCGAAAGCTCTCGACAAACAGCTTTCTTTGATGGGCTCAGTGAGACTGCCTTGCATTAAATTGTTTATGATATCTCGTGAAATTTCATAATATCAAAGTGGACCAAGAGAATAAAGATGATCTGTGTATTGAAAAAAAATATGGCGCCGACAATTTTGCTGACAGGAATGAGAGTCAAGCAAGCAATCAATGAAAGCGAAAGTCTCAGTTTTAGAATTATACATGAGTAGCCTCTTGACCCATGACCTTCCTCGTTCTTCTTGCGCGGTCGTCTCGTTTGTTCTCAATGATTGTTCCTGTGTGTGTTCACTATGCACATTTACAAATATCAATACGTACACATGTGTTAGGGAGCCATCATTATTTACGGCCCGGGGGGGGGGGGGGCGGAGGAATTTCATCGGAAACTCTGAATTTCGAGCAATGCCCCATGCAAACCCTGATGAATTTGAGTACCCCCTCGCTAATACAGAAATTTTTACTGACCCCCTGCTTTAGAAATGTTAAATATCAAGACATGTATTTGTAAAATTTACAAAGTTACAGCACTAAATAGTAAAGACCTTTCATATACTGGTGTACCCTGCTAGATTATCGTCTGTTATCTCATGACGATTGAAAAAGTGAAACCAACACAATGAAATTCAAAGTCACAACAAAATGTAGATATAAAAGCTCAGTCTCCAATAACCAGTCTATAACCGGTCTCCAATCATATAGTATTGTTTGCTTTGGATGGGTATAATGACGCGGGAGGCTGAGGGGGAAAGTGTCAGGGGAGGTTGTACCTTCTCTTGCATGAAAAAAATTGAGAAACTGATATGTGCAAAAGTGCAGTCTGGTGCAATGAGAGGTGTTTTTCAATTTGTAGTTTTACGAAGTGAAACTGTCAGAACACCCCAAGGGGGAAAGCGCGAGAGGAGGGTGTCCCCACTCTCGCATCGAAAATTTTGAGAAATTAATGTGTGAAATGGTGCAGTCTGAGAGGTGTTTCAATTCATTTTGCACCAAGAATTGAGTAACCCCCCTTTTCTTCTCTTCACATTTTGAGCAACCCTCTTGTAGTTTTCAATTTTTTGAGTGACCCCCCTCACATTCCTCTGATCCCCCAGGCCGTAAATAATGACCGTTCCCTTAGGCGTTTACGTATTTACACTAGCTTGTACACGCCAATACAAACATACATACATACATACATACATACATACATACATACATACATACATACATACATACATACATACATACATACATACATACATACACGTCCATATATTTGTATCACAATGTCCACATACGTTCGTACAGACGCGAAGAAAAAGCTCTGATTTTTTGAAATATCATCATATTTCTTGTCACGTTTCTCCAAATCTGCTCGTCGAGTGCGATGTACGCGACTAAGTGAGAATCTATGTTTTGTATCTTCAATCAGTCACCCAAAGTAAAATACATTTCATCATGTGTATCGCTTATCACTTCTAGTATCTTTTACACATCATCAGCAATGAAAGAACGACCCTCCTCGATATGCCTGAAAAAACTGGCAGCTGCGGAGTATGCCGTGACGTCACTTTGAGTGTGTTTTTTCCCTCGTGAATCATGTTTGTTTTCCTTTTGTGCATTTTCTGATCGAAAATTTCTACTCAGGAGCAAGCGACAGCGGTAGGACTTCATCGCCAGATAATGGGGTGCATGCGACCCACCGATTTTCAAGCGGTTCTCCAGGGATTTCAGCCAATTTTTTTTCACGACCTCTTCCAATTCTACGGTCGACTCAAGCGAGGGCTGTGGCCCACTATTGAAGCTTGTGTGGTAATGGGCATCTTGCTTTTTTGCTTCCGCGAGTCAAATAACGTTGTTATACATGGAGTGGGAGAAACAGGAGCCTGTGAAGTGAGCTAGAATTGCAGTCATCTCGAATTAATTCAGAAATCGCATACGGCAATGACCGACAGGAATTTAGCATACCGGCAACGACCGATAGGGATTTAGGTTATGTCTCCTTAATTTTACGAGACCCAGATTCGATTCCATCGGTCTATTTTTCCCGCTATTTTCGTTGTCATGGCGATATAAGTGTTCGCCGCTGATCCGATGGATCCGCGTCACATTGCCGCTCATTTTAACTGTACCTTAAGATATCAAGATACCAGAGTGGCCGCACACGTTTCTGAAAAGCTAATAAAAAACTTTTGAAAGAGAAAAACGTTTCGAGCGATTAAACGAATAAAGCAGGGAATGGAGGAGAAAGCATTTTGAGCAGTTATTTCCTACTTTTTGTAGATGTTTTCCCCATACGTCGACTTATCTACTTACAGATCAGGCGTTTACAGAATCATCGAAGGCCGGTCCACGTGCCTGTATGAAGTGCCTTCAATAGAGTGTCACTTTCCTTAAATTGAATGTCATTTTCTTCTTCAAATTGACATTACTCTGAAATGTCAACGCGGCCATATTGATTTGACCGCCGCGTCGACGGAAACGCAGGCTCCGACGACGCAAGCATATGCCTTCAGTTAAAATGGAATTTGACTGCATCACTCCCGCCCATCGTCAATTAATGACACGTCGCCAATGGATGTCACAGCTTCAATCATCATATCTAGGAGTGAGTCAGGCGGCAAAGATGCTATTGCGATATTGACAGGCGTGCTTCACCGTGAATGTGCAATGTGTTCATTGTGTCTTGCGAGGGGTGTGACGTGGTTATACATAAAGGAATAACATCTTTTATCATTGCAAATAATTTTAAAGGTTTATGCTTTCACTTTTTTGGTCGTATTTCCAGCCCACTTATTGAACCTGATGTTTTTTTCACGGACGTAACCATGTACTATTTTACGACCATACAGTCACCGGGGTTTTACCATTGAAAACTATAATTATCAGCAGACAAAACAACAATTAGCTGGACTTTTCACAGATATTTGAGGGGGAAAATATTAGGATCAGGTGAATTCAACATGGTCTTAAAACTACTTTTATTCACTGTGTGTAACGTGACATAATTTTCTCTAAACGTCGGATCAATATTAAACAAACCAATAAAACTTAAGGAGTGGGTGAAGAAAGCATGTGAAACTGACTCCCTTTCTAGATTATTGCATTTTCTCAGAAACGGTGCTGTTTCCTCGAATTCCTTGACTGGATATCGAACAGACACGGATGATGCATCAGTAACCAGTCAGGTGTTTACCATCCCTATTGTTGCCATGGTAAGTAAACATTGTTCTGTTCGTTTGAAAGAAACTCAATTTTTTGACGCCAATAAATTTATCATACAAAACTAAGAGAATATTAGCGTGTAAAGCTGTAACAATGGCATTGAACTGGTCATCAAAGGACGGTTGGACGAAATGGAACAGTCTATGCCCGGAGGTGCTATCATTATTGATCATGATAATCAATTTACAACTTGACGAGCGGTACGTCTGAGCAATAATGTACAAGGTAGCCATAACCACACATGACGTGGAGCTGTTTTGAAAGAATGCAGGAATCTAAACAAACGCACCCATTGACTGCTCCCGAAAATAGTCGTATTTACTGGTTTAAATAATTGAAAAATAATTAAACACCCCATCCATATCTCTTGTTTATAAGGAAAATTCAACAACAGATAATTGTACTTCTCGCCATTGATAGAATTCTCTTTCCCACGCCCTGATGTCTAATTGATTCGTTTATCTATTTGGCACTTTTATTGGAGAATCAAAGCACAGATGCGCGCCCCTCTCTCTCTCTCTCTCTCTCTCTCTCTCTCTCTCTCTCTCTCTCTCTCTCTCTCTCTCCATATATATATATATATATATATATATATATATATATATATATATATATATATATATATATATATATATATATATATATATATATCTTAGAAATAAGCACATTTGATCCAAATCTCTGTCACAACTGCGCCAATGGAGTTCCGCGACAGGTGCGTCATGTGTATCTGTTGTACAAACACATTTTAACGTTATAGCCACAACGGTTACCACGTGGCGATTAAGACCTACTCTCATCTCATTCGTTTAAAAATAAAAGAATCCAATAATTCTGTCCATTCTCGGGGGAGACGATTGGATGGGAGTGTTTCACAACCCGTGCAATAAGACCTCTTGTCCAAACCTTTGACGTATGGCTTATTATTTACTTTGAGCCAAAATGGAATCGATAAAGGTCAAACATACCGTGATGATTTGGTCTGAGGTCTTTGTCGTAATCTTCCTGCCGCATCGAATGGTATAACGACTCTCCATATCTGAAAGTATAACAAAGTAAACACAGATGCCAGTCAGTTCCGACCAGACCAAGTCATGTGCAAAGAAAAGCAGCTCTCGGCAACGAATCCATTAGAGACTAAATTGATTACATATGAAGAGATTGCATCGTTTTTTAAGTGTAGCATAACAGAAGAGTACGCGCCTGAAGATTGAAACGCTCAAACCTTTCACCAATGTTCCTCTCAAAAAAAATATTCAATAATTCTCTTTCGAAATCAAGAATTAAAATCAGGGCCACCGTGAAATAAACCACCCTATATTTACAGACATGTCATTTGAAATTCAAAGTGGCAACAATCCCTGTGTTAACTTTAGCGGGAAAATCAAATTTTCGATTTACACAAAAATAAGAAAGTGAAATCTTAAGTGAGTAAATGAGCTACAACATTAGCCCAAACAAGTATTAAAACAAAAAGTATTGTAAAAAATTGAGGGCCCGAATTTCTGTCCCCGAGGCGCGTTCTACCTTAAAGCTATACCATGTTATGGTTGATCGACAGTGAAAGAACATTTGTGTGAACGTTTTATAAAACATTCACAGAATCATTAAAAAGAACCATATTCAATATGACATAATAAATTTGTACTCTTCGTCTGGTAAAGGCTTTACTGTCCCTAGGACATATTCAAGAGTGAAAAAAACATATGTAATACATCAGATCTGTGAGCTCTACGCCATTGGGAAATGAGGAAAGGAAAGGCTTCAGATGAAGAAATTTCTGATTAATTATCACTGGGATTTGAGATGCAAGTTTACGATGAAATTATTTCATCAACGCCCCCTCGAATTCTTTGCAGTTCACAGACTGAGCATATTTTGAAGAAATAAAATGGAGCTGCTGTTATGAAATCGCGAAACTTGCCGAAGTGCGTCCGATCCAGCCAGATTTGGCATCTGAATCTAGTTCGGTGGATTTTAATAGGCACAGTTAACCACTCGAAAACACATATAAACGTACACACGCATGAATCCGCTTTTTGCCCAGTACAAGGAAAGCCTCTTAGGTGTAATTAATGCCTGTAATTACGGCATTTTCGGCATTTTACATTGTACCGTAGAGTATCTCAAACAGCGTTTTAATAAACCCTGCATGATGGGTTATTTATTCAAATCCCCTCTCCCTGCAGCCTACAGTCATCCCCGCCGGCTCGCTTGCCCTTTTCTTTGGTTAAAATACACAACTTTGGAATGTAGTTTCCGGGTATATCAGATATTCATACTACAAGAAAACCACAGAACGAACCCTGCGACCGTTCTAGTGTCTGCATATAGGATGTGTTCTTGCCTGACTCTCGCTCGTCGCCACGAACTCTCCACTAATTAGATTTTTTTATACCTCATAGTTAGCTCGTAGTCTATTCACATTTCTCAATGATTGATATATTTATTCACTCACGAGTGATTTCGTTAATGCCACTTTGCGCTAGCGAGGACTGTTATTCAAAATTGCTGCCTAATCAGTCTCTTTGTAGAGGAGGAAAAAGAGAGACAAACCTGAAATTCATCGACGCATTATGTAGAACACAGGACAGAAATACACGTGAACGGATGCGACACCGGGCACTGCTTTCAATTTGAACTTACATAATCGCTTTGATTGTTTTTTATAATCACCCATTTAACTTTGGTGTTTTGATTTGGAAATTATAACGAGGGTTGATGTAAGCGTTGCAGGAAAATTCACACAACAACGCAAAATGGGTTGGTCACACACCTTGTAGTGAGCCATGGTCCCTCTAGAGGGTCCGTGAGTGAGCGTACTTCACATCGCCATCGCTGTGCCAGCCGGAGGCAGTAATTGACAGTAGGCGTTGCCAAACTGTTTGTTTCATCCACAACTCTGACTTATTGAATGTTGTCATGTCAGAGCTCGTGTTATATTATCACCTTGGAGAGCATCCCAAAATCTTTCTGACAGGTTGGTGTTTGTTAAAGGCCCTGACTACGATTGTTGTTAAATAGGCTATAGAGAACCCTTTAATGACTAGTTCTGCGTGCTATTGCCGTGCTCCAGCTGCCGACACCTTTTTTATAATTGAAATTCGATTGCTCTGCGCGATGACCTTGTCTTGGATTAGTTGTTTAATTGGGACACGCTTGGCGCAGACTAGCCCTCTCGACGCTCTTCTATAATCTTCATTTCACGTATTTCCCCCGTTTTAGCGAAATCTCTGTAAAATGTCATTGCCACAGCATCGCGTTCAAAGCTTCTTTTGTGAGTGGTTTCGATCGGTTACCATAGCTACCGCTTTTTTTTGTGAGAGAGGCTGCAAATGCAAGGCATTGTTCGCCAGCAGACATTTAATTTCAGATGGATTACTTGTCGATTTTGGCGAGTCCCGATGTAGACAAAACGATTCGCCGTTGCTTGTCCCGTGGGTGTAGCGGCAACAAAAGGACGTAAAAGTATTACTTCCAGGCTCGGACAGACCATCTTAATTTTACTTTTGTTATTTCTCGACCGAATCAGTCTATCGCGCACACCATCACTTGTCTCACAATCTGTTCGAATTTACGGTTTATCTTGATGACGCATCTTTCCTGTCTTTGCCTGTCTCTGTCTCCGGCTGTCTCTATCACTATCTCTGTTTCTCCTTGTCACTGTTTGTCCCCTTCCTTCTGTTCAGTATTATGTGTTCGGCCGTCTTTTCCTCATATGTCTGTCATTGCCAGTCTTCAACCTGCCTGTCTCTGCCTCTCTCTTCCTCTGTCTTCATATATTTCTGTCCCTGTCTTCCTACCTATACCTACCTACCTAGCTGTATGTCTGAAAATTGATTGATCAATAAGTCAGTCAGTCAGTCAGTCAATCTATCTATCTATCTATCTATCTATCTATCTATCTATCTATCTATCTATCTATCTATCTATCTATCTATCTATCTATCTGTCCATCAATCTGTCATGTGCCATTCTGTCTGTCTGTCTGCCTGCCTACTTGACCGCCTGTTTGTCTGTCTGCTTGTGTAAATGTCTCTGTCTGTCAATCTGTCCGTCTCGTACTGTACTCCTATCTGTCTCTGCGTCTCTATCCTTGTGTCTGTCTGCCTGTCCGTCTATGTCTGTCTGTCTGTCTGTCTGTCGGTCTGTCGGTCTGTCTGTCTGTCTGTCTGTCTGTCTGTCTGTCTGTCTGTCTGTCTGTCTGTCTCTCTCTATCTCTCAATCCTCAGTGAATAGATATTCTACAGGCTACCTCCGGGTGGCTTTGACCTCTGACGTAATAGTCGTCGATTTCTTTCGACCTCTTCTCTTCTCCATCTATGGTTGTGAATTCACCCAGTCGTATATGAGCCTATTGAGAGGCAAAGCTATAGCAGAAGATCAACGTTTGTATAACTCCTTCAAATTCAGGAAAGCCGATAAATATTTGGTAAGCACAAAAAACCCCACCACGAAGAAATCCTCGCGGGATGATAAAACAACGCTTATCACAGATAGGCTGGCTGTGCTCACAAACTATAGTCAAATTTAGAATTGTACGGAGTAGTTAAAACCTCATGTCAAACATTAAGTACTAACTTGCTTGAGGTAAAGAAAATCATCGCATGATTTACTCCAATAAGGGTTATGTTCGTCAAACCGGTAAAGCCTATTAAAAATGTCTGCATTAAGGCTCTCAATAAAATCAACCGGGTTACAATACGGGTATTGTCTGACGGAATACATTTCTTATTCTCAAAGTCATTGTAACAATTGCATTCTAATTGATTCGCATGAACAAACATATGGCTTCCACCGCCTTCTTAGTTTTTATTTCTTCGAGGTACACAGTGGAATAAGATTTTAATGAGATCTTTTCTGCCATGTCAACGATTACGCTTCGGAGCATTAGCTTGGGCGCTAAGCTATACTCATTACTGGGCTAACATGTCGGTTTAAGTGGACCGGGAATAACGATACACTGGCCGCGGAGCTATATGCCTGCGGCACCTACTGCTATTTACAAGCGCCGTTGTGTTCCACTGCAATTGACCTAAAAACGGCAAAATAAAGATTGATAGTACGAGTACTTCAGTCTTTTCACGGCGGATTTACCATTCATTTTGTAATCTCCGTGAAATTTTCTTTTTTTTGGCCTTTTTTTTTATCTCATAAAATCGTTGAAACTACGTGAATTTCATACCTTCTCCTGGATGCACCACTTGGGATAGAACCAAAGCTACTGAATGGAAAGAAAAAGAGCAGCTGACGATGAGAAACGTGGACTTGAAATACGCAGTCGTTTATTTAGTAATTTTGATTTTTTTAAAATGTATTTTACGTGATTTTTGTTTGTGTAATGAAGTTCACTGTTATACCTTAAACGTCATCTTGAATGTTCAGTGTTCAACTTGACCGCTGTCAACGTTACCATGATTATGTACGTAATTTCAAATGTTATTGTCGGCGACCGAATACTCAAGCTCGTCCGGAGCTGAATTCACGCGTCAACGATAATATCGTGTATTGTTCACAATGAGCCGAGTTCGGAAGATTAATACTCAGTATTTCAACACACACTTGGGAGAAGAAAACAAATGTATACAAATGTCCTGGAAACACAATGATGGAAATCTGATCAAAAATTAAGAAAAGCTACTGAACCCTGTCATTGGTGTAACGAGTCACAAATGACGGTGATACTGCTGACGTAAGGCTACACTGTAGTGATATTTTCAAAATTATGGGTCGATCAGTTCCAGAAAGCTCCGTGTTCCTTCGGCAGGCGGCGAATGCTAAGTGTCGCAAAGTCAGTCTGTTATCGATGAAATCGAAAAGCAACACGCGGAAATAGAGGTGATCAGAGCCGAATAAAAGAGAAAGAAAGGCGTGCGGTGTTTACCAGAACTAATCGATTTATACGTATCGACTCACGGTACTTCGGATGGCGTATTATGCGAGTAGGTTTTATGTGTTTTTATGGCGAACGGCACGCGTGCGGCGTGTCCTAAAAATAAACTCCTTCTCCCCGCCGTCACAAAATGCCTTGTCATTTGACTCTTTTTTTTGCAGAGAAGACAAAAATACGTTTGTTTTGACTCACAATGAATAGCATATGTGTGAAACTTATTCGCGAGTGATGAGATTGGTTTCCCCGAGACATAACAAAGCTGTAAAAACTGCGACTGCCTAGCTGTAGTTAACGCGCTCTTGAAGAGCATGGCCGTGCCTAATTAGCAGAGGCATTTCAAAAATTGTGGTAGTGTGGAGAAATGGCAAAAAAAAAAAAGAGGCTGCGGTTTTAATGCTGGTCTCCTCCACTGACTGTTTGCCTCTGATATGAGCCACGTTCAGCACTCCAATAGGATTAATCCGTCATATGCAGATTTTGAAATGAATTCGGGCAGTATTATTTTTCCCGGCAAAGTTATGCCCATAGGTGTAATTCACACCGTATGGTAAACCTGGGATGAAATGTCACCGGCAGGTACATCTCACTTAATGCATCTTAATCGGTAGGTGTTGTTGAGTCGGTCTTTTTAGTGAAAGTCGGGTAATATTGTCTTTCTGATTCTGTGGACGAAAAGTTTACACAAATACACAGTATTGTTTGCATAGCGACTAGGAACTTCACAATAAATCAATTTTTTGCGTAAAATTATGAAACGCATATATGAGGATGCCTAAAGGCGCAGAGAAAAAAAAGACCAAAAGCCGGTCAAAAGATTTCTTGTGTGCATGCTCATGCCACCGGCCGTTCCAACGACTTTATAGTAACAACCACCAAGCTAAGGGTATCACAGAGTTCCTCTATACGCATCCAAGAAAGGACGTTAATGGTTTCGGCGAAAGAAAAAAAAGGCCAACTCGTTGCTACATAGTCCGCTCGGCGAGGCTCTCTGTACTTACCGACTGTCGACTTCGATGTTCAATATGGACAACAGTGCCATGACCAAGACGCTGTGATATGAAAGTAACATTTCTACAGGGCGGACTCGAAGATGCGATGCTCGGTTTATCGTCGCGGAGACCGAATGGGAGAGCGGAGATATTCAGCGGGAGGAAATATACCAATATGACCCCCTAGAGTCACGGTAATTTGCCAGACCGTGCCACCTATATTATTTAAGGGAAATCGACAGCGATTACATGTGATGGACGAAAGACACACTCGGAGAAATGGACTAATGGTTGAAGCGGGTGGGGGGGGGGGGGGGGGGCTGAATTAACGGCAGAATTAACAACGCTGGGAATTTCGTGTCGACAGGACACGTGTTATTAGCGAAACGGTAAATATTCAAATGAAGTAAGAGAAGTTATTTACGGTGCCATACAGGATCTTTGCATTTTTAATCGATTGTCGATTTCAGTCTAGGCAGATATAATACCTTCGCAACTACCGATACTGACGTAGTTAAGTGGGTAAAAATCATTGGTTATTGTACCATGTTCATATTTTACCTTTCAAGTCCCATTTGTAGACGCTAGGGTCAAAAATGTAAAGGTTGCGATGCAATACTGCGGGATTCAATTCAAAAGAGCGCGATCCAAACTGGCCGCCAACATTCCATAGGAAATCGAAAATGACCTTTTTCGGGTAATATAAACTGGACTGAGTCATTTTCTACTGCCAGACCTAGAGTTACTGTGCAATACGTTAATAATTTAGCTAAAACTTCTTACAATTACCTCTCTTTAATTTCAGACGGATTCGCGGTTTCACATCATCCGTGTGCAGGTGCGGTGAAATACGCGAGTATATGCTAAACTTGAGGGCGATAGAACCTATAGCGAATGTATGCATGGTGAAGGATACACCGTATTATCGCCGTGATACCGGGGAAAAGATTCCCTATCCGAGCAGGCAGTATTCCCGACACTGCATGCTTATTTCCACTTTACGTCTACTACTGTTACTGGCTGGAATGCAGCGACGACCATCGACGTCATGTACTGTTTGTATGTCGCTGTGGCGTGGTTTATTTGGAAAGTATCACCAAGCGTTGTCTATGACGTATCGAACCCCTTTTTACTTTCATGTAGCACAGTTATTCGAACTTAACGCAACCAGCCACACTTTACCGATTCATTCCGGGGGTGGAAAAAGTGAAAATCTCTCGTTTACTAGCTGAACTGTTTTTGCTATTTGTGTGAAATTATGTATGCTGCCTATTTTGGTTAAACAAAAATATTACATATCGAGTAAATGAAACAGCTTATCATTGCAACCAACCAACCAACCAACGAAAAGATAGCCATAGAAATGTTTAGTTAAACGTATCTTCATTTGAAATTTATTTTCAAACCTTCGAACAATGAAGTATCCAGATTTGCGATGGTCACGATACATGAAATGATAAAATCCGTAAACAAAGTCGGCTCATTAGATCGAAATGGTATTTGACTTTCGATTTTAGTGCTGGACATTAGAGCTACCTGCATGGAGTATGTCAGACAAAGGATATTAGCGTTACCTGCATGGAGTGGGCGGGGCAGACAAACGGCTAATTTTAAGAATGACTTGATTTTTCATACGAACTTCAGCGTCACTTTGTCATTATCTGCTACGGTGTCACACACTTATGGTGTGAAATACAGTGCGTTCTTCAAAATGCGACTCCAATTTCCTTGGTTATCCTGTAAATTGTATCACTAACTACTTTAACATTGTAAGTAGTGCAAGGACTTTACTCAAAACATTTCTTGTAAAACGTCTCTAGCTTTACGTCATGCGATGTTACTAAAAATTCTTTAGTTCTCGCTGGAATACCCAGGATTTCCATCTTAGTTACATGGAGCAAACACTATCTAGGCCAAGGAAGTGTACATGATATACATGATATAATCCAGTTGACCGTGAAGCCGTTCCATTGGTTGTGGGAGAGGCCCCTAACAATGCACTTTGTATCTCAACGATAACAAGAGGTAATGTTGACCCTCCACGGTGTAGCAATAGATGTTGGCATTGTCATGGGTCTACGTAAAAAATACGACTACGTTTCTGAAGCAAACGCATACTTTGATATCTGTAACGGACAAATAAATATGACTAAAACCCATTTTTAAGAAGAATGACCGAATAAATTTCACTTGAATACCAATATTCAGGTTCCGAAGTATACGGGACGCAAAACAAATGAAACACGCCTACCGGTTTGATTAAAAATATTGATTTTTTTAAAGAACACTAATTTCGCATTATATTTTGACAACATTTATTTCACTTTATTAGATTAGTTCATATCAATAGGCAAACTGCAAATGCCTTGTTCTCCTTCAAGACTCCTGGGTTTTCTGTTAACATTCAAAGCACTACGGTACCATCAATTACAACCCTTTCAGAATTAGAGCGCGAAGCCACTGCAGTGAACTGCAATAAAACTGCTTACACTAATTAGTTTCAGCTGTAGCCGTGGCCACTTTGGTGTTGAACAAGGCTACTTGATAAGGACCAAAAAGTCTGCTTGTAAAACTAGCTCTGTCTGAGGCTCGAGTTGTAAATGAGAGTTTACGATTGGCACCCTGTGTTCAAGATTAAGATACAATGTAACATTACCATGCACTGGTCCATGTACAAATCTTGTTTATTTCAACTTTCCCAGACAAACTGTCTGCATGGGACATACAATGTTGTCGACTTTGCCAGCTGAAACTAATTAGTGTGAGCAGTTTTATTGCAGTTCACTGCAGTGGCTTCGCGCTCTAATTCTGAAAAGGGTTGTAATTCATCACAGCACTGAGAAAAGAAAAGTGCAATTGATGGACCGGGCTGTATACGGCTCATCAAGTGTCCTTTTCTCCTTTTCATCTTCTGGCACTATATCGGAGTTGTTTCAGCTATGTTCCTCACCTTTGACTTTAATAAAACGCACTGACCGATTTCAATAAGCCAGCGTGGCGTGGCGTGTCTGTCAGTCAGAAAATTCTTCGACTTTGCCGTTACAATGCGGAGACCTTCCAATCCTTGGAGGTACATTGTACGACAGAGGCCTGCAACGCAATCGCGTGCGATCGCCGGTCCAGTTGGAAGGACAGAGAAGCTCTTGGAACGAGCCCCTACGCGATGATTGCTCGAACAGTCACAGGTTATGAAATTTGATAGATACCGTATACTGTTTTACTATCCCGTCTGCCGAGTACCTATCATTGCTATAAAAACTTAATAACCCCAGTGTCTTTTTGGAATCTGTTACAAATGTGACGCCTTTCGAGTCGATGAGATCAACTTCGTGGTAAAGCCACTGACTCCTATAGCTGGCCTTTTGTAAGGAACTGACACTAAAACCCGAGATGACGAGCGATATGAAGAGGGACATCCAGACTGGTATGCAATCGGTGACGATAATGATTCACGAAAGATGAATTTTAATCCGATGGAAGCACTAAATTACTTCAGCCGCCTCAGCGGCGACATCACGCCTTTCTACCCGCGGATAAGGATTTTGAGGTGCGCAAGTAAACGATTGGCGGTTTCGCTTCAGCTGAGTATCGACCGTAAACTGTCGCTTAGAAAGTTGATCTCTCTCTTAACAGCAAACTACACGTAACTTGGCAGGCTGTACTTTTTCAGGCATCTGCCGATGGATTGATTTGAAAGAACCAGGGCCCTTCTTAACCCAGTCTTGCTTTTTGAGGTGCATTTTGAAAAAAATGTTTTCGTATACCCACAATCCTACACATAAAGGAGTCAAAGCATTTGTATTAATACATACTTTAAAAAATTGTGAGAAATATTTAGCATTACACCTTGACCGATTTCTCACGCTCAAGGAATTATGTAGTGCAAATCATCAAGTTTGGGATTTATTTTCGGAATGTAGGTTTTAGGAATTCCCAAGTTGCCAAGTTCTGATAGTCCAACCACGTACAGTAAGCAAACCAAAGGTATCAGTTAAACTCCAGTGTGATATTTAGACAAGCACGAACTGTTTCCTGCAGAGACATTAATTTATCACAGAACACACATTGTCCTTCTAGAAATCGATCCTTAATTGCATACAACTCGTGGCTGCCTCGCGGAGCAGCGTGCCCAGATACTAAATCAAGGTTCACGGTTATAAAGAAGTCAAAAACACGTGTCCTTGTCGACGTAAACTTTTCAAGTCGCTCTTGTCACCGGTCTTCCCAATTAACGAGTCCTGCAAAATACTTGCCACTGATGCACAAACTTGCACATTTCGCTGACCAGACAGCCGAGTGTGATTCTTACCGCCACGCGGTAACATCTTTCGCGCTTTCTGAATAGGGGGACATCGTATAGTTCACTGACCTAATGGAATCTGACCCCCGTTTCACTCTTTCCACATTATGTGACTTCACACCTGAAAACGCCAGTTTGACGCGGGTGCAATCTTTATCCAGGCGTCCCTTGTAGAGAACGCACAGATTGTAGCGGCAGCATTCTGCTAGCAAGGACTGCCTCAGTTGTCAACAATTTATCAAGTTTAGAAAGAGAGCGACGGAGCAGCGTTTACTAACTGATGTAGTATTAATAAACCGTAAAAAGCTCCCTGTGCTTTTCTTTGGAATATTATGACAAGCACGGATAGGCTGTTTTCTGATTTCCGACAACTGATGCATGTGGGTTTTTTATCATTTCACGTCAGGTACACAGGCAAAATATTGACAACGACTGAATGGCGCGGACGGGTCCGGTATTTGAGTTTTATTGAACAAGGCGTCTGATCAAATGGACGAAGGGTGAGAGTTCGAACAGCCATTGGTGTGCGAACAAAGCTTTGATCTGTGTAAAGGGGTTTAGAAATGGCTCTCTTCAGGCAACCTAATTGGTTGTTTAAAACTTTCCCAAACGAGTTAAATAGGCGACATTCACAGCACCACTTACCGCGATCGCAATACTGACAGACCTCAGATGGAGCAATTCAAACCTGTTCACACGAAATAAACGATTGGTTTGCGTGAAAAAATCAAAGGGAGAGCCATTTTTATGATTTTTTATTATGAAAAATTATCAACTTTGCATTACGTTTAACTTCCGACTGAAAATACTACATCAGTCACAAACATTCCGATAATTCGGTGAATATAATACAAACCGAAAGCGCTCAAGTGGCTATAACCCTTTCAATCGTCGCTGTTACACGTCATTTGTCACCTTCTTGAGAGATACCTCAAATAATGTTCCCATATTGTTGCATTGCCATTGTCCGTTATGTTGTACCTTTCCAACAATCGTTTTTATAATTCATAAGAGTATTTTACCAATGCCTATATCTTCTATAGACGGGCTGATCACGGCTCCGTTTTTAAAGCTTGTTTTGTTTTTTCCGTAACCATTATAAAGTCAGTCGATCGTGAAATTCTTTGATCATTAATACTGTATCTAAAAGGTGTTCTTTTACGCAAGATTTGACTCAATCGAATGTCAGATTACGACCATTAGATTAATTTATTGATTTTTTACGAGATAGCATTTGCACTGGGCCACTGTGATAAACAGTCAATCTGGGACTGATCAAGAGTGGGAAATCTAAGGATCTTGAGAAGAAGTCAGCGAACCGAAGGAATGGATTTATTTAGCATTCTCAGAGCTTTCTCCTGGACTCCGAGGAGTGAGATTTGCACGTCTTGTGATGCTACTGAGCGATTAACGACTTGACAACATCGGTTTTAATTCGATAAATGATACGCTACTACTTCAGAGAAGAAGTGATTTTCGAATTGTTAAAGTTCTATCACCTTGTAATTGACACCACTACTACCAAAGATACAGCAACGTTCTGTATTCGATGTAAACATTCTTTCACCGAGACAAGTTTAGAAAATAGAAATATTAGCATTGTACAACTAACGTCATTTTCCGCCCCGCACAAGAACGCACCAGATCATACTGATGTATGTGTGCGTGACCAAGTCAGTTCAGGGGAGATATGGCAAGAGCCGCTGATAGACATGAACGATTGTGTAAGTGAGAGCACTGAAGCATTCTGAAGAATGGCGCGAAACGAATAGTTTCTGTTAGTTGTGTCGCACATGCTAGGTAAAACAGATGAATCTGTAAAATTGGGTTCGATTTTGATCAGCTGCGCAGCTCTGAAAGTGATTAAACAAATGTCTTGAGTCCCGGCAGACACTTCGATCGTACGAAAGTCAGATTATGTGTAAGACAATTCAAGAAGCTAGGAATTGTTCATTCGCATAATTTACAAATTGAAGTAATCTATTAAGAATTCTATACAGTCACATATTATCACAATGAGGCCAAGGTGAGATCTATATTTTGAAATAGTTTGCATAATGAAGAGATAATTAACAAAATTGGCTAAATTTGATGAGCAGTTCTTGTTATGCGTATGCAAAATAGAAAGGTAATTAAGTCAGCAATCATAGCTTCCAAATACGTGTTCATCAATGAATTGTAGAAGCTTATTACAATCAGGATAGATGACCGAAAGCAATGCCATTCTTTTTAACACATAACATCATCATTTTTATTGCTTTGCTTTGCTTTGCTTTACATCATCTGTAGAATAGTATTTTAGTATCGCTACATACCAATGGTAATGTAAGAATTTTATCAACTGGACAAGATGAAAAATTTCCATAGATGGGCATCATGCAAGTAGAAGACAGAGATTGGAAACTGACATGCATATAGAGCCAACTATAGATAGTTCGTGCTTTATTCGGTAAGTTTTTTTTTCCAAAGTCATAAATTGAGTCATCGGGTTAAAACTAAGTCCTGATTCGCTTTATGAGACGTGATCAAAGAACCATGAAACTTTTATGTGTTGCAATAATTTTCATATATCACTGAAGCTGCGTAGAGTAGCGCTTTATCATTTCATGTGTAAAAACGAGGAGGATTTTTTGTCGACAATTCTGATATTCTCTTATTAAATATGTCTTCTTTCCTACTTGTATGATGATGTCTCCTTGGGCACAACCTGCAGGAAGTGACTGTCGACGGAAGTCTGCATGACGTCTGCAGGCTGTAATCTTTAATGTTACTGTCACATCCTAATCCTCAACGACCGTTCTTTGGTCGTAATCATCGGAAGCCCTGGGCTTGTGGACATCAATTGGCATATTTTCCCGCCAGGCAGGTAAACGAGTCCTTCTCGTACCTAGCCATGAAGGATTTAACTTGCCCAATAAAACAAATCGACCTATCTCATCATGTGCACTGATCAATAAACCATGAAATGTGGGCGACGAACGGATAACTCCTTCTTTTGTAGGGCAGTGGAGAGGCAGAGATTGAACTAGATCTTAACGGTACAAGCATGCTTTGCCCAATTTTTTTTTTTGCCTTATGAATGGGTCAATAATGGCCTCTTTCGAGGGGCAGTTACTTTCATGACAACGCCAATGGCACTCGAAGTAATGTAAAATGTTACGAAAACGAAGGAAATAATATTTCACAATTGACTTGGCCCCGTGATACGCACGCTGACGGCATAGAAGGTTCAGCTTAACGTTGAAAAAGGAAAGCATCCACTCTAAACACTCCTGTGGACTAAGCTGACTGCCAAACCTGGCACATACTATATGCATTGAACTCTTGAGTCTCAGAATCCATTACCGTTCCAATATAAACCCATCGCTTGAAGCATATTCGATATGATGGGCGATGTATAATACGCGGTAGGAAACATCAATAGGATTCTATAAGTACCGTCGATCGTTTTAGTTCAAATCGCCCATTCAGTTACACAACACCTTCGATGGTCGTCGCTTGAAACCAGTCTCCCTGTTCACTTGAAGTGACAGCCATTTGATCGGGAAAGGATTTGCTAACACATTGTCGGCCAGTGAAGGAGAAAAAGATTATTTTTGCCGCAACCCTACAAACAGAAAAGATGTAGCTGCTCTTCTCCGAAGAGGAGAAAACTATTATAAATTGACCAATTACTTTGAATTACAGTTTATACTCATGGTGGTATTTAGAGCAGCCGCCCAAAGATAGTATTGCATGGTGCTTGAAATATGTTTCAGCGGCATCTCTCAAATAAATAACAGTAATTTAGTGCATGTTTATAATGTTCCTCTGATAGTCTTCAGGAGATTTATCGGCATAATCTAAGGCGGTAAGACTTCTCATTGTTTCACTACTGAAACGAAACGAGGGCTTTGCGTCGGCTGTATTGTCGCACGCAACAAAGGAAAGCAATAGTGAAGTGTATCGTCAAAGGCCACTATGTCGTAAAAATGTTGTACCACGGTGAGGGAAATTGATATGTTTCCATATTGATATTTTTTTCATATCAGTTTCACAAATCTGCCCTAAAACTTATCAAATACCCCTATAAAATTATAGTGTATTGGAAATACGAAAGACAACTTGCGCTTTCGGTTAACGTTTGACACGAGTCTTGTTTTCTTGGGAGAAATCAAAGACTAAGCAAACCTCTTTCGGCATACTCACAATTGCGAAGAAAAATTAGCAATGTTTTATAAACATTTTCACCATTCCCTGTCCTGAAGAAAAAGTCACCCCATCGTTAAGCTTAGAGGCAAGTTATTTGAATTTGTTTCTATCGACCCGGTTCTTTCTTGCAGGGCTAAAACACTACTTCTATCTTAATATGTCACTTATAGAGGACAATGCTGAGTTTTTAGCAAGGTGTGCTATTCTGCTCCAATGTGTGCCGTCACTATGAAACATGTATTTATGTATGCGTAGATAACTTCATCAGAAAGAACGGCTTCATGTTTCTGATTGCGTTTGACAGCCTAAGTGTTCGGAAATTCAGCTTCTTTGACCTGTGTCAAGTCGAGGTACCTTCACTCGCTAGCCTAAAACCGAAATGCAACTTTTGTTAATCTGGGGGATAAGTGAATGGTGCCGTTTTAGAAGGTCAATTGGAAAGAGACCAGACTGAAATATTTCACGCTCAGTCGCCTTTTTGAGGCGACTCTACAGCTCTGCCATGAGAATCACCTATACCCGAGATAAATATGACACAGATAGCGAGTCTCTCGGGCATGAAGTGGAAGGATCAAGTATCCCCCTCCAATCGTTTTAATTGACGGACATTTATTTTAATCGCTATCAATTAAGATTTAGAAGTTTATTTTGATTCCCCCAAATTACAAAGAATATTGATCCCTGTACGATTATAGAACGCCAATCGATAGTTTTGATCGCAGCTGATACAGACGATAAACGACAGCTGTATAAATCAAATTACAGAATCAATAGCCATAATATTAGCACTAGACAACAGGGACTACCGCAATGTTTTCTGGGAAGATGTTTATGAACCGGGAAAATATGGAAATCTACGAATACCAATAATTAAAAGACGAATTACTTCGAATTCCGGATCAATTTACTTTATATAGAAGACCTGTATAATCGATATGTAACTTTCATGTGCTATATTACCTTAAGAGACTAGGGGAAAGCTCTTGTCGTTTTGTATTTACGATTTAACAATATGTTCCGGAAATTGGATAAAGTGGATTTTTTTTTCATTGTGAGAGATTTCTCGATATTACAGAAGAAAGTTCATATACCATGCAGCTGTACAGTATTTCTGACATATAAAGGTGCACACATATATATCTGTGTTTGCGAAAACCAAAAAAATAAGTTAATGTGTGGCGTAAATTCCCTTCGTTTAGTAACTACGTCGTGAGCTCAGGGTAAACGAGACATTTTCGAGCCAGGGATCTAACCATGTCATTTTCACAGCGAGTCATATACAGTCACAGTACATGCATTGGGGATGTAGGAGCGGTACCGTCCACAAAAGACGAGACCCCCATTGTTGTCATCTACATGTCCAAAGATCTTACTCTAGGAGACTTGAATTTTTAAAAATCAAATCATTTGCAACACATTCGTTCGTGTCTCTTCTATTCCATGCAAACATATTTGAAATTTGGCAGCGTAGGTCAGGTTTTCCTAGCGATCGAACGCGTTACCTTTGCTTCTGCGCAGTAGTGAATTAGTTTCTGTCGTATTCGGGGGAAACTCCCCTGTATCACGTTCACCCCACTCACACGTTTCATATGAAAACACAAATCATCGCATGCAACTCACTCACACGTTCACAAATTACAGATTTGAACCAAGTCTATTACTCAAGAGGCAACAACGTACTATCAGGGTTTTTTAAAAACCGAAAAGTGGCTGCAATAAGCTTTTTGATGGTTTAGGTTACGAAGATCTAAGTGTTGTGTTATAGTAAAACTACCGTTCGCCAGATCCATGAACAGAAAGTCTGGAAAAATTTGCTCCTTACGTAATATTGTCAGCCTCATTCAACTTAACTATACGAATGGCAAATCCCTTGGAAGATATCGCTAAACCCGAACGGTCCCAGTGGAGTCTCTTGACCTTATGCATTGATTCGAAGTGCAAATGGCGTATCTAAATCAAACAGAAGAACGGCTCGCCACTCTGAAAGCATATTCTTAAAATGGTAAACCAGCAATGCGAAAAAAGTCCAAACACATGAAATACGCAATAGTAATTTATCGACGTATTTGTTTCAGAATCATGAGTCGGTTACAAGCAAATCAACGGAAGGAATTTCAAGAAGAGCCGTTCTCTGATTTGAGGTCCAAGTTTTAAAAATAATATAAATCCTAAAAAAAATTAGAAGCAGGCAAATAAAGATCAAAATTCACTTTTCAGCCTTGATCATTCGATTAGCAAAAGTACATAATACAAACATTTTATATTAAAATCTAAAGTGCGTGTGAATCTTTTCCTTTCATAAATGTTGTAGCCAAGTTTTAACATTTTCAAGGTAGGCTACATCTGACTGTCAGTTTGAAAATTCCCAATCTCTGAGCAAGCGATGCAAAACGTTTCCTAGTCCGCTGCAGTGTAAAATTTAGGAAGACGCTGTTTAAAGCTCCATTAACTCTAGCTTTTGATGTATTTTCCTGAATATTTACCGTTTGTAAACCGCATTTCTAATTTTATACTCTCCATTCCCTGTTGAAATACCTAATGTTCAGCTGGTCAACGCAACCTGTTTCGTTTGTAAAGTCCGGTATGATTATCGTTGAATTTTAGTCTGACTAGAAATCATTTTCAGCAATAACATTTTGCATATTATACAAACATGCATGGTGTTAGCCAGCCTAATTTACTTTGTGTATTTCACCATGCTTTACGTATAGAAGAAGACGAAATTTTACTTGCCTCAAAAAAACAAACAAAACTAATGATATCATTATCAAAAATAACAGCTAGAGTCTTTTGAAAGGAAGGCCGCTCATCATAGAATAGTGATGTATAATACTTGTACAGAGTCGCCGTATTTTGCATTTTACTTTGTCAATTTTCACTCATCGAGTAGTCAATCAGATGTATTGCTTACTATATCTTTAGTCCTGTTTAAATTCCTTAAAACATAGAGAAAAAGGGAGATGTTAAAGCAAACAATGACGTCATTTCCGATATGTACCGGAAATGTATGCCAAAGGTAACTGTGAGTGTAACAAACCAAAACCCTTCGTGAAAAGTACATCAAGACGTATCTCACACTCACCATATCATGCATTTATCATTTTTCTAGACGTTTGAAACGCCAAAAGTGGCTACTCGATACCTTCAATTGGACAAAAGCTGTCACTCATGATGATATTGTCTTTAATTTTGTTAATTAAAAAAAAACAGGTACATTTTCTACTTGTCCCTAAAGAATGCTGAAACATAAGGTATTTGCTGTGCAATCACAAATCATTGTGCACAGATTGTAATGATACTACTGACAAAAGAATCCAGTTGTCGGCAGTAATATTGGACGCATTACACACACACAGGCGACGGTGACTAGTTGAAGACTAGTTGAACCAGAAATTGCATTTTACAAGTTTAACAAGATTACTAAATTACAGGAAAATGCATGGCAAGGTACAGCTATAACGGAGCTATAAATAGAACTCTCGAAACACTCAGAGACCAAACAAGAGCTAAGTAAAAAATACACTGCATACTTCTCAAAACACGGAATTACTTGAAAAAGTGACTCGCATGACCTCTAAATATCAGCATATGTAACAACTCTGAGTGCACTCTGACCCAGTTTGCACACTTTATCTATATTTTACATTTCTTTATTTCCCCAGACCACACAGAAGTCTGACGCAGATTAACCCCATAGCGTAGAATAATATACTGAATATTTTCAAGATGCTACTTAAAGCCACCAATACCTTGTGCTTATCGTCCCATGATGATAAAGTATTTCCCTAAAATTACCCTAAAATCCTCTCACAACACCATAAATATTTATGTCACTGGTACCACGATCGATTTTTTCCCACAGACTGGATTAGATTAGGTCCGACAAAGATAACTTTTACTTTAAGTTTCATTGATAGTTATGCAATTTTATGTAACTTAGTTTATGGAGCTTACTCTCTTCTGGATAGATGGATTAATAGGAAAAAACATATTCCCGAATGTCATATTAGAAGATTCTTGTCATTGGTACGTCGGTATGGCTACCTCACTCCAGACGGTTTCATGCAGTGTACAGAAGATAATGATCTTCTATTCTGATGATGTTACAGAGACTTAAGGCAGTACGCACCGCGAAATTGAAAGACACTAACTTTTGCTTAAATATGCAGTAAGGAAACTAAAAAACCATTCCCTTTCAAAACTAATAATAAAAATCGGGGTCAACGCGTAAAATATGGTACAAGAGAAACAAATTACCCAATTTTTACCGACACTTGAAATTCAAAATGGCCGCCATCTCTGTCTTAACTCTATGGGGATTTTTTTTTTTAAATTTTCACAATAGCAAGGCGGTGAAAACTTTATTTACTATACCCGAGCTTCAAAATGGGCCCGCCCAAGTCGTAAACCCAAAAAGAATTGTAAACGTTTGAGAGTCCAAGTATCTGTCCCCGAGGAGCGTTCGACCCTAGGTGAATAGCATCGCACAAAATAATTTAGCTTCCGACCAAGATGTAAATGCATAAATAATACGAGAATAATACATTATTGTGATATTGAATAGTGTGTAAGAAGAAATATAGAAAAGCAGAACGAACAAATAGCCGCCATACTAATTAAACTTTTGACAGCTTTGAATGCGAAGTGATAAATGTTTGAAGTCGGGTATCGCATCTGACAAACTCATTAGAGATTGAAATTTACCAGACAAGGTTCCTGGAGAGCTGAAGTTGATGTATATGTCATACATTTGACGTGAAATGATTCATCTTCGCCATCACATTACTCGTATTACATAACCTGGGTGACGGATTAATGTTTTGATGTACACAGCATTATGGGCCATTTTAAGAAGTATACCGCTGCTCACTCCAGTCGACAAACGGTCTGGATATGCTGTGTATTACCTCCGAAAAACGATGAGTATCATTTAGAAAATTGAAAGTACTGATGATATCTTAAGTGGAAACGTTGCGGGATGTTAGTTACTTTCATACCTAAGCTCGCTACAGCCTGGCATTATAAAAATCTCGCATGGGCCAGAATGTTACGCTGAGTAGCATTTTTTTTATATTTATCAGCCTTTTATGAGGGAAACGTGGTTTACCAATCCAAACGAGACTGCCTTGATCAGAAAAAAAACTGTAAGGCCGCAGTCTGTGAGACGCCTCTCTGTGTTTCTACGAAGTGATAGATCAGTGTAATTCGACTAATTGATCCGCTACTGGCTACTCAACCTGAAGAGTCTGTTATTACAAAATAAAAATGATAAGTCCAAAAATGAGACATCCGGTTGAGGCTGGTTTAGTTGAGAATTAAGGATGTCATGAAAACTGGGCTCATGATAACATAGAAGGCCACGTAGAACAAGTTCTGTGCCTTTTATCTTGTCCTCAACAGACCTAATTACACGAAATGAATTTTTCATTAATTTAATCGAGACTACAATAATATCTTTCCCGGTGTCTAATGAAAAAGCCTTTATGAGTCACTTTCTACTGGTTAATGATAATAAATCACAAAAGGATGTCCACGCACTCCACTTTTCTACAAACGAAGTTACCCGCGACTGAACAATACAAGAGTGCACGTGACCATTCTCGCACACAGGTAGATAACAGACAGCGCAAGAAAAAAATTTATCGGATGTGGTTTGTGAATGATTGGTTTTGATAAGTGTCACGGTATAGGCATAAACTGTGCAATGCTCGGTATCTTAAGTACGATTTTGCCATGTAAGTGAATCGTGAAAGTCTCAGGCGGTCAACCACATTTTCAATATGGCGGATTTCTATAGGTACAACACATAAGGTTACACCGGCCAAAGTAAAGATTTAGGTTATGCAGGAATTTTACACCGGAAATGCATGAAAAGTTAAAAAGATGCAGGGTTTTCGCTAGTTTCACGAACAAACAGAACTTCTTGCAATGAAAACAATTACATTTGCGTGAAACGCTTTTATTAGATCACAATCTCAAACTCTAGCTGTGGTGAAAAGTCGACTTTATACCCACAATGCATTTCAATATAATGACGTTTATCCCCTCTCCCAACAAGACAAAAGCTATTTAAGGTAGCGAGAATTAATTTTATTGTATCTCAAAGAATTAAATCATCAATAAAAAGACAACATTCAAGACTTGGCACCTTTGACAATGGCATGATGTTGTGCTGTACATTCATTTAATAACATAATCCCAAGTGTCACCAAAAGCTTATTGCTGATAAAGTCGTTTTCGCTGAAAACATTTGCGATACTGTAATGGGCCAGTAAAAAGACCCCTACATAATTAAAGCCGATCGAAACAGCCATTTTTATCGGTTTTAGTATAATTTTGATATCAGATGTTGCGGAAGTACCTAGTTCCTTCATGTTTTTCTCAACATCTTTCAAAAAGGTTAGTTCTATTGGTCGTTGACGCCGCTATTATTGATTAAAACAGCCGCGGTTAATCATAAATTATTTTGAATATAACGTAGACAAAGACAACATGACTGTAGTTATGTTAATTGAGATTTGACGAAAACAATATCATGTTTGAATTATATCAGATATATGGAGAACAAATTATTTAGCATAATACCAGACTGACGCAGTAACATGTCAGTTATGATAAATTGCGATATGTGTAGCTTGCATCATAACTTCAGACTCTGTCTTGATATTTGTGATTGGATGAATTCTCTAATCAATTAATATCTATTGTGTGACTCAAGCCACGTCCATGAAGGTATTATTTAAAATACCTCGCTTCAACAATACGAAACACCATGACGAATGACGATCCCCTCTCTTGTTGCACATTAGGATACACTTGTAGATATTGGTGAAACTATACCTTTGACGATGGCTTGTATAAGCTTGTCTACTTTGATATAAAGTCAAAATAGTTGAAACAAACTTGATGTCTCCGTAAAGTCCACACCTTGAAGAACCCGAGTACCTCTTAACAAGCCAAACTAGCACTCTTCAATGAAAAGGAAAGTACCCCTATCCTCGATTCCTTCATCTGAATTGTAATACAGCCGATATATCCTTTTATGACTGAAATATCATGAACTAAAGACTAGGAAACTAGGAAAACTCAAAGATAACAAGGCAACATAAGATTTGTTGTTTTCATCCTTAAAAGGGAAGAATCCGACATATAGACAGATATCAATCAAATCAGATCAATATGGCCACAGCTGACTTCCTCAGAACCATTCAACGAATGAGAATTAACGACTTCTGCCGATGTTTGTCGTGTCCCTGACTTGTAAACATAAACATAATTCAGTAGAAATCCCCAGAAAAACCGTAACAAACATGTTTCACGACCGGCAGATGTGAAAGTGAGTGGTAGAAAACGATGAAAGGCGGTAAAAAGTTGAAGGTTAGGGCACAGCATTACGTGAATAATGCATATACGTTATCTTAGGAAAAAGACGGTAAACAGATTTTCTCATTGTTCCTATTTGTGGAATATTTCTCGTGTTTAAAATCTCGTGAGAAATCCGTTCTTTAGGATTTTAAACAGCAAGCATCGTGACGCATGGAAGTATTAAGAATGATGATTATCTAGAAACCTTACAACGGTATACACTGAAGGGAGATTCTTCGAATTCCCCTCACAGATAACTTCTTTGCTTATTGCTCTGTTTACGTTGATGCTGTCAATTTAAATCTATTAGCGGTTTCCATGGGGCTTGCAGATAATCACGCACAATGCAAACATTGAGCACCGTCAAACAATTGCGAAAATATGAGGTTTCAAAACCGAGCAAGATGCACGTAACGCAGAGCGCGCCTGGAGATTGTCTCGTCTAAGGGTGTTTCTTAGGAGACCTTGGTTGTAATTGCTTACTCATACGTTTCTTAATGTTTCAAAACGTAATCATGGTCCTCCTGGGCGCGAGATGGCCACTTCTTGCGGGATTTCCAGGCGCGAAAACGCCTCTCTTAACTGTTTAAATAACAAGTTTCACAAGCCTCGCAGTTCTTGAAATTCCTGCAGTACTCTTCGATTGGTTTAATGAAATAATCTAGAATGGGCATCAACACCTGAGTCCCAGGCGGTGACGTAGCGGTATCGCTTAAAACATGCATCTGGATATTCTTTTGGATTTGTAGTTTGTTCATCGTTCCCTCGGGCGTGAACGGCGATGTGTTAGCAATCCAAATACAGTGTAAAGGCCACACTATAGTATTTTTTACTGGCTTGGAGGTTTTTCTTGAAACATGCTCCTTTCAGTGCATTAGGTCGGTACATTTAGCGGCAATTTGTCTGCTAATCAACCACGTACATCAGCTACAGTTTGTTGCTTAAAATACCTTAGAAAATACCCGTTACGGTACTCAATTCGCCATGGTGACCCGAATTTGTAAATACGGCGACTCTTTTCTCAAGTCAGGTGACATGGCATCTTGTCTGGACTTAATTCATGTAGTTACATATACATACAAACTGTACGTTCAAAAACGTGCTCCGCGTCCCAATTAATGTCTGGAAGCCTTATCGAGTTTTTAGAATGTTATTAAGTTAATGCTTGTTACGCCCTCCCCACCAGTTTCACGGCTCGTCCCCTGAAACTGCTCCTACGTCATCGCAGCATCCACTGTAAATATACGGAACCTTCTTGTGAAGCAAACTGGTGATGAGCAAAACGTGTGGCGATGATGCAAATTGAAACACAGGTCGCTGAACTCATGAAAATGAAACAGCTTCCCATTTAACCTAGGGCGGGCCAGCTCTATTCCATTTTGTTTCACCGGCCTAATTTCGATCGTGCAATTTATTTTTCAAGAGTGAACACAGAATTATAAAGAGCATGTCTTTGTTTCGATGTTTCACGACAGAGAATGCTTGCAAGTGGCTTGCGATTTACGCATATCTGCAGGCAATTCATATAGATAATTCGGTCATGTTAGTTTGCTTACTTTACTAATTACTTATTAATTACTTTTCATGACGGTTTCACTGCAGTAGGTTCTAAATTGGCGCAATGCTGCATGAAAGATAAAGCTATTCTGATATTTTGTTTGAGAACCCTCTCGGATGCAACAAAAAAGATAATAGTTTGCTAACGCATCGAGAAGAAGTCGTATAGCCTTACAGATGTAAGAAATTTCAAAATCAATTTGATCGTTCAAAATTATCTCCTACACTGTCAACGCCGAGTCGTACAACTGGTGATCTACGCGGAGGCAAGGAACCTGTCACTTTTCGATCATTAACTTTTCACAGCTTGATAATTGTACCAGCAGCCTTTAGCTTTGTTTCCAGCTGAGCATCAGAGGGTCAACGCTCGTTCGTAAATCTCTATAAAATAATAATTCCACTGCATTTCATGTTCGACCACGTGCTTCTGAAGTCGCACGTACCGCGGATTACACCGATGAGCGTCACTGTCCTCCTAGCAGTGTCATTTCAGCGAACAAAACGACCGCAAGAAATAAAAGGCTTGGATGAGTTTCCTTTTTCCACACAGCCAAACAAAGCAAGGTTATTTGCACTTTGCTCAACTGAACTTCATCCGTGACCGTGATGCTGTCATTTGCTTTTCATGATCACTTGTCGCAGTGTACACATCTATAATACCGACCGTTGTTTGGCAGTCAGCTGACCTGTCACTCTCGGGAATGAAGTGCTGAGATGCTTCCCAGCGGATTGATTTGATAAGATGACGGTGTACATCGAAGAAATGGATGTCCCAGATAAGCAAACGAACCATCGACATATATGCCTTATTTATTTTCTCTCATGGCTTGTCCAAGCCCCGCCTGGGCAATCTGATGGCACGCCCAATCGCTCTTCTCATCACAACACAAGCCTGAACAAAGTGCTCTCAGACTGCCAAATATACACGAAATTTGACAGTGACCGAGACAACCTTGATGTTCGATGGTGACTACGCATGCATAGAAACGACACACCAGATAGATTGAATCGGAAATTCTCAGATTATTCAGCACTGTAACGTATATCAGACGAACATAAAGTTCCAATGAACAAGCAAGGTTGATCTCTTACCGAAGACTCTGATGTTTCATTCTTGAATACCTTATGACAAACTTTGCTGTCCTCTTTGTCTAATCAAACCGTTACGCACGAAAAAAACCCCATATTAATGAGTAGAAACAGCTATCTTGTTTTCTATCCAAAGTGAAGAAACTTTCACACACAGAACAACGTTTGCCACAGTCCCGCCACTCGCTGTATGGTTTTGCCAAATATGACACCTGGTAAATCGTGATTCAATGTTATTTCGAGGGCAGTTTCTTGAATTATTGGATGTTCAGAAATTTTACGAACGGTTTGCATATCCATTTAAGTCACAACTTTGGATTTGAAGCGAACAATCTATCACTTCTTTCACTGAACTGAAACAGTGCTGTGATTCTTGACCACGGGTTGACTCGGTCGTTACTTCGCATCTTACAGCAATTCATTTCGGAACACTGGCCGTTAACAATGAGGTGTGGTGCTAGCGAAATTTACACCGGCTTACAGCATGAAATTTTGATGTGACCAACCATGGACCAGGAAAACGAAATGCAATGCGTCTCTCTTGGTGCGATACACAGCTTTCATCTCTTATAAAGAACTGTTATATTTATTGACGTGGTCGAGCCAGAAAATCGAAGCGATAGGCCTAGAAGGAGAACGTACCAATTTCCTAGGATAATAAAACGACTGAAAGGTGTTCTTTGCGTTTATCAATATTCGCAGTATCCTAGGTTTCAATCCCATATTTTGTTGTTATATCTGACTTAACCATGTTATGCAAATTAGCATGTATAGTGCCAACACGTAAACTTAACTGAAAGCCATATTCATACGGTAAACTCGTCGCACTTTTGACTCACATCTAATTTGCGCTTGCGGTATCAACACTGCAAAACGAGGGCACCCTTACTCTTTATTACCACGAACATAAGGGGTCCATTCGATTCCTTGTCGACACGATCGAAGCAATACCTCTGAGAATTCCCCAATCTATGAATCGCACTCGATAATGCCCCCTAATCCCCCCTTTCTTGACTCCGACAAGAAGCCAGGTCTTGGTGACTCCATTTGCTCTCGGTACTCAACATTTGTGCGATAATACATTCAGCGGAAATTCAGCTTTGGATGTGGCAAGTCGAGGTCAGTCGAAGACACGGAACAGTAGGGTTGCGCAGTGGTAATAATTCAAGTGAAAAAAGAGCGGGATTTTTCATTCAGTTCCGCGCAGGAACTTTAAGAGCTCATCAATAACAAAGATGCCAATTAAAAAGGACGTCATTCGGCTATTTAAGTATATTTTCACTTTTCTTTGTGGAGAAATTGGCAGACCATATCCGGTTAAATATCCACGATGTTTTGTTGCAAAGCTTACAACTATGCACATCGTATCAGTGACAACATAAGCTCATGGTGTCTTATAAAAGCATATTATCCGACCCCCTTTTAGGGCTATGGCGCCAGTATTATTACCCCTGGTGGCTGTGAGTTACCAGCAACACATTGCTATTTTCTTCAACCTGCGCCCTAGGGAGATAACAATGTCTTTTTAATAACTCACGGCCTCTCAATGTAATAAACGGGCGCTATAGCCCTCGTGGCAGGGCAATATCAGTTGATCAAACGGCCTATGGTACATAGATGCTGAAATTTCATGTGCCTGACTGATATTTTACAGCGTCGTTTCGCCCCTTTTACTCACAAAAAGCAAACAGATTACATTCTATCGACCCATTCAGAAATACATTATGACTTTCCACTAGCTTGTAATCTGCTCATTGTGTATCGCTTTCCTCTCTTGCAAGTCAGAAAAAGTATGTGTGGGAGGATTGAATTTATCTTCAAGAAAGATTGGACGTGGTATATTTTTGAAGCAGCACATTGGCGCCCTCTATGCGCAGATACGATGGTGAGGGTGCCCTTGATGCATATTGCAGTAGTCTTTCTTTCCGTAACATTTTTTTTCATGCTGTGTACTCAAAATTATGTCGAAATACCTAATGTTCAACATGTCGACCCAATGTTATTTGTGATGACTGAATATTACAGCGAATTCCTTCCTCATCGTTCAGACAATATCATTACACAATGCACACGATGCATTTTATATTGGCGAGGTCAGTACTGTGTATTTTACTTTAAGGTAGAACGCGCCTCGGAGACAGATATTCGGGGTTCAATTTTACCAATTCTATTCTGGTCTACCAGTACCACTTGTGAGGTTCATGTTGGTGTAAGAAACCTTTTCACCGTCTAAGTTTTCCGAAAATCGAAAATCGAAAATTATATTTTTCTCCATAGAGTTAACACAGGGATGGCGGCCATTTTGAATTTAAAAATTATCTATAAATCTGGCGTAATTTGTTTCCCTAGTACCAAAATTTGCATGGTAACCCCGATTTTTACTCTCGATTTTGAATGGTCGAAAGATTCATTGAGGAAAGTTTAAGTCGTTTACTTTCGAGGCGCATATCACCTTAAGGAAATTTAAGAAGAATAGGGAAATTATTGTGTGTGGAACAAAATATTATCAAAAGTAACAGTTATCGTCCCTGTAAAGCCGTCAAGAACGACAGACCAGTGCTGCAATGGTTCACTGATTGCTGAGCGATGGTGTCTAAACTCCACATCACGTCTGCACTAATGAAGGAAAATTGAAACTGGAACGCAAAACCCATTGATGATTAGCTTCTCCGCCAGCTTTTTGGAGGCCACGATTACTTTCATGTTCCTTAATTTGGTCTAAATTGTCTTCTGTATTAACAACGGCAAATTCAGCCGGAATAATCGAAGATATCCTTGACGTATGGATTAACGGTGCAGAGCTCA
>NC_091933.1:12285707-12410707 GCF_041260155.1 Ptychodera flava | reverse complement strand
CTTGTGCTCTTTTCATGTGAAATGTAGAATTTTTAAAGTTTATTGCTCTCAATTGTACGGTGGCCAACTCTGGTTTAAATATTCTGCTGATGCGTACGAGAAAACTGAAAGTTGCCTATAACAATGCCGCCCGTATTTTTTGGGTTATGAGAGACGAAGTAGTGCCAGCTCCATGTTTGTCACAAATGGGCTATGCAACTTTGATGCTCTTCTTAGAAAACAAATGTATGGTTTTATAGTACGTTTATCATGCAGTGGAAATACGAGTATACGTCAAGTTTATGATTGCATGTATTTTATTTCTGATCAAAATGTGGATAAAATCACTTTTCCATTGAGCGGTTGTGGTGTTTTTTTTTGCATGATAATGCACCACTAAAATCACTTCTTCAGTGTGTATTATGATATTTATTTATCTGTACCTTAATTCATTATTGTACTGAGAATTCTATGGACATATTTAGTCCGAAATAAAGCGAAATAATAATAATAATATATACATATTTCTATACATTTCTATATATATATGATCCAATGTATTTTTAATTTTTATCTTCTGCGAATTATGGCTGTACCTATAAAGTACGACGCAATATCAACGGCAAGCATGGTCGTAGGACCAAATCTATATTTGAAAGGCTAGGGATGTTGTTGTATGATTTGAAGACTTAGTGTAGGCATCGCACTCACGGAGTGAGTGACATATATTTTGTTTACCTTCGTCGCTACTTAACGACTTTACCGTAAGCCTTACACGTAGAGTGATCTGGCGAAAGTCAACGCAGTCCATCTTGCTCCTTTTTCTCCTAAGTGAGATTAGGTGATAATCCGTCATTAAATACGCTGGATTGACGTAGCATGGACACCCGTGTCCCTGAAACCTGTGCCCACAGTGGCTTAATACCACATCAATTTCACTTGCAAGTGCAAACTGTCATTACACGACTTTGTCGAGACATGAATAAAGAACAGACGGATAGATAAGCAAAGATGTAGCCGTCTGCGAGGATTGCGACTGGAGCGGCCAAAAATAAAACGTATTTGCATAACGCTGGTACATCGATTGGGAGGAAAGTGGAAACTGGGTCACGTGCTCGCTTTATAACTTTGCGTTTTTTCCGAATCATTCGCAAAAGCGAGAACCGGAAAATTGCTATGTTTATACTACAAAAAAGTGTTTCAGAGACTGCTGAACATTATATATATATAATGTGCGATACAATCTCGTTTTCGATGAGTAGGCTACTTGGGGAAGACAACATCAAGTGACAGTTTTGTCAGCTTTCCTCTTCCGCTACATAACGATTCGATGTCGCTAGTTTCAGACGTAGAAAACGTGGAAATACCTGTGATCTGTACTGAATTGTATAGTCATTGTATTGTATTGTGTGACACAGAACAGAGCTGTGCCGTACTTTCACTGCACTACACTGCACTGCACTGCACTGCACTGCACTGTACTGTACTATACTGTACTGTACTGTACTGTACTGTGCTGTACTGCACTGCACTGTACTGCACTGTACTGTGCTGTACTGTACTGTACTGTACTGTACTGTACTGTACTGCACTGTACTGACTGTACTGTACTGCATTGTAATGTACTGTACTGTACTGCACTGTACTGTACTGTACCGCACTGTACTGTACTGTACTGTACTGTACTGTACTGTACTGTACTGTACTGTACTGTACTGTACTGTACTGTACTGTACTGTACTGTACTGTACTGTACTGCACTGTACTGTACTGCACTGTACTGTACTGTACTGTACTGTACTGTACTGTACTGTACTGTACTGTACTGCACTGCACTGTACTGTACTGTACTGTACTGTACTGTACTGTACTGTACTGTACTGTACTGTACTGTACTGTACTGTACTGTACTGTACTGTACTGTACTGTACTGTACTGTACTGTACTGTACTGTACTGTACTGTACTGTACTGTACTGTACTGTACTGTACTGTACTGCACTGCACTGTACTGTACTGCACTGTACTATAGGACACTACTCTGCAACGTACAACTTTATTGTGTTGTACTGTAAAGGACAATGAAACGCATAATATCAAGACATTGCAAGAATATGTGAACCAAAGTGATCAGTTGACGTTACATTCGTATTTGTATTTGATCGATGCATGACGACATGGTCTTTTAAAGTGTATTTGCGCCAGGATTATGAATCTCATGAATTGAGTCAACACCAGATTTAAAATGTATTCGTTGGCATCTTCTGCGCATGCCCTGCATAGTGATTGTAGTACAAAGCAGACAGCATAATACTGACAAATGGACGATATATGTTCATACATTGTCATTGTCATAAACAGCAACACGGAAACAACACAATAGCGATAAATGGACGATTTCAGTTCCTCTTCCGCTTCAATCCGAATCAATTCAATGCCATCCTATTCAATATCACTGTAATTTTAATTCCGAAACTGGCCAATCGCTCAGACAGGAGCGTGAGAATATGAAAGGTAGGTATGTAGATTAAGTTAGTTTTTCCTGAATACAAAGATATGACATTGGAATATTTGTCCATAGTGGTATGCCATTGAATTGCTTGATCTATATCACAGTAATGTTTTCAAGAAAGTATTAGCTTCGTAGGTTTATCACTGACCTCTTTTCGTGGTTTGCAGATGTAGTGCGCCTCCTTGAGGCAGCATGGCTAAGTTACCTTACAGTAATCTTTTGACATACCATTGCATGCAACCATGTTTTCTTTTAACCTGATGCTGTCCCTAATAGAAGTTACCTTTTGTTACCTGTGGCATTAGACTGCAGATACTGAAGTGATATTAGAAACGATGAACGATTTAGCTGCCAGAGAGGGCGGCTTTCCCCGTAGTACTCTTACATATATCGTAGATGGCGCTTCGCTCATGGCTCAAAACATACTGTATCATCGCTCAAAACATTCACAGTTATGTAGATGTGTTTTCTTTGCCACTTTGTTGGAACAAATTAATCTTTTTCAGAAAAAAGTATCATCGGACAGAGTTTTTATCCTTCAGGGCAGACACATACACCGGAGAAAAAGGCCGAATGCATAGTTCTTCCTCGCAATTTTATCAAAATCCAAAATTGACAAATCGTAGGGGCCACTAGAGTATTTTGATGTGGTATTGTACCATAAAGTTAGCAAAATATTTCAACAGGTGTCTTACTAGCACTTTGTCAACACTGGTTTTGTTATCGCAAAACATCTCGGGAAAATATAGGTATGTATAAATAAAGGACGATGTCATCGTACCTGTATGTTTGAGCGCTCTTCTTCTGTTTCTCAGTGCAAGAACCTTTTAGAATTGTTTACTGAAATCTGCCTTACAATCCATCGGAAAGTAGAGTATCTGATCTGACGTCTGTTCATCCTCAAATTGTTACCTTAACAGGTAGGTTGTTCTTCAAATGGGACGATTAAAATGAACTGTGGGAAAAGGGAAGTTCCTGCGCTATGTGACGCCTTGAGTAGCCTTGAAAACTTAACACACAAAAACGGGAGAGGGAGACATAGCTGTTGAATTTGAAAAATAACATACACAACGTGTTTTAATTCCTTGTGTGGTACAGAGCTCTCATGCATCATGGATGCAGACGAGAAAGTTACATATCGACAAACGTGACATTGTGGTAAGAGCAAAAATCAAAATAGGTGAATGGAAAGGGGTTGACGTCTATAAGTGTTTTGAAAACACTTGAAAGAGAACGAGAAAGAGGTACTAGGTACAAATAGTTTGGTGGATACAACCTCGGAAGATAAACCGGATGACCCGAGGTCACGTGGTAATCTTTGTTTGATAACAAACAAAGAAACAAACAAACCAACCAAAATATTTACATAAAATCACACACATTGTTGAATCAATTTATCTAACGGGAAATAATTAACATTTTTAATGACATTAGTATATCTAAGGTAAGTGTAACTTTTATAAGACGATGCTGTTAATTACTATTAAGGACTTATGTAAATTTGCTAGTGGACTTTTGTGGATCTTTGGTTCCCTAAAGATACCGTATAAAAGTTTCGTTCGAGATTGTTAATTTCTAGTTGTATATATACATCTTACGTTTAAAACAAAATCTTTCAACGAACGGATTGTACCAACCCATGATTTAAACAAACGAATATGCAACCCATTGACTCCATACGAAACTTTTTACCAACCCATATTTTCTCCCAGATATTTGTTTTTTAATTTAAATTCGAACCCGTGTTGAAAAGTGTAAGTGATCGATGGTTACCTAATCTAACTTATGTAAAATCCGAGCTTTTTAACTTTTACTGTCGACCTCTACCTGCGTCTAGTAAGCTTGTGAAAATGTTTTACTAAGCTACTTGTGCTGGTTAGCTTGTCCTACGTAAGGTCGTGTCGAATCGGCCTCGAAGTTGTAACTCCTGCCATTCATTGCCCGAATCTGTGCTATCTATACTCTAATCAGGGCAATACTCTTCGATATGCAGGATTGACTAATTGCTATCACATCACCTTAAATCCAGAAAGGGACCCGGATGCAGTATAATTTGTTTTTAAAATCCACCGTTCATAAAGCACAATCTCGTGAAATTGCAATAACTTGAACAATTGACTTCGTACGGTTCGGAAGAACTGCGAATTGTTTTTGCATGGTTGCTATTTCAGAAAAAGAACGAAAAAATGTACGATGGAAAATTTCAAACCTGGCGACGTGGTGTGGGCGCCCTCATCTCTTCTGTGACTATTGCATCTTGAACTTTACAACTTCATGTATACAAACCAACCAAAAATCTATCATAACCTGATGCCGTTTCTAAATACAGTCTAACTTGAAACATCTTGAAAAATCTTTAAATAATCCGACCACTCTAATTGGTAGAGCCAACTTTACACAATACTTGCAACATATGGATACATGCATATTGATATATGTGTACTCAATTAGGATTTGATATATATATATATATATATATATATATATATATATATATATATATATATATATATATATATTATATATATACATATATATATATGTATATGTATATGTATATATGTATATATGTAATATACATATTATTATATATTATATGTATGTATGTATATATGTATGCATGTACAATATAAATATATTTCATCCTAATCGTGTATATATATATATATATATATATATATATATATATATATATATATATATATATATAAACTGTAATTTCTCAAGAGGACATCTGTGTAGTTATATATATATATAATAATATATATAATATATATATATTATATATATATATATATATATTATATATATATATATATATATGTCTTGAGATAGATTATTGCTAAAAGTAGATTAATCTACAAGACATACTACTGACGGCAGCATGATATAAATTTTTGGAAGATATGTTTTTAATGGAGAAAGGTTTATTTCAATTAAATTATCTTCAGAACGCAAATTTTACATTTGCATATATATATATGAGTGACGTGTGCCGAATTCTATGACGTGTCTGATTCGCAGTACACCGATACGCTGGACCGTCATGATTGTCACATGACTATAGTGCAACGTGAAAAATAGACTTAAAACGGTCTCAAAATTCACACTTCCAATTAAAAATTGAATCGAATGTTACAATATATTTTTTTTTGGTATTTCTCCCTAAGTTAAACTGTTGGTAGTTGTAATGTGTTGATCTGTCGGTCACTTTGACAAAAGATTATCAAAATGCCATCTGAATAAGAGCTTTTAATATGGAATTTTTCGCACTCGCGATCCAACTCATTACGTAAGCAGAGAACCCGTTGGAAGGCTTTCGAAAATTTACGGTAATCTATTGACAGCAACGCTGTTTCATCAGTGATTCAAATCTCATTAAGATGAGCCGGTCATGGGATTGCAGAATGCAGTATAGAACACTGTCAGTTATAGAATGTTCTTATTATTAGCGGCAAAGATCTTTTATAAGATCTACAGCTCGAGCCTCTTACATTAGATCACGCCACCTGCGCTGCTGCTCGTGATCCGTGCTTGATCTACGTGCATCTTGGTTCAATCTCACAGTCTCCGCCGGTCACTTCTCCTTGTGTAAGTTGTGCTACCTCAGAGTTAATATTACAGATGTCAGGGTCTTATCCTAAAAGAATTACTGGTTCTTCCAGCTCACGCGGATTACATACCAGCTGCCTGCTCTCAATGACGTCACCACGCATCTTAGAAGTCAATCGGAGCGCTCAGGATCTCGGAAGTATAAACATCACAGTGTCAAAACCTGGATTCCTGGAAAAACGTAGGCCTGCGCCAGCCCGCTTTGTGTGTAGAATAAGTTAGTATTATAGTGTACTGGTATTCCCTTTCAAAGATAAACTGAAGATTTAGCTTACGTGTTCTGACGACTGACCTGTCCAGTGTCAAAATCGCAAGCAATAATGTCTGGCAAAATGAATTGTATGTAATGTAACCTGAATTAGCCAGACAAAAAGACACCCGAACGCACGGATAATTGCATGCTTATAGATAGAAAATCTGGAGATACACACGCGGTGTTTCATCTTCTTGGTGCGTAGGGGTGGGGCAGTCATTCCGTTATAATGTCACAATGATGATATCTCAAAATAACAACTACTAGTGCACATCGACGTCATCGTCGTAGTAGTTGTGGAGGTAGAAGGGCCAGTACACCGAATTGAAAAACAGAAACGCGAGGGGGAAGAAACCCCTTGAGTATTTGTCAATCGTTCTGGACAGACGCTTATAGCTCCTTCGCCTCGCCTCCCTTGGGGATTCTGGTCTGACGTCGTCCATGTTGATTCTCAAGTCGTTACGGAGCAGTTCGGGTCGAACGGATGTGTACTCTTTCAACTCTAGATGGCGCAGTGGTATGCTGCTCTCCGAATAAGAGTCCTACAAGACAACAGAAAAGAAAAGACACAATTTACGTTTTCCAGTGCCTCTTGCGCAAAGTGAGCGTTCCGAGCCATTGTGCGGGTAGCTTCAAGTTGTCAACTTGAACGCTTTACTTTGACGGGTACCAGATCATTCTCCCAAAGGAGAGAAATTGTAGGTATTTAACAGACAGAAATATGGAATATGTATATTTAAATCCCAAAGTGTGGGCGGGTACTGTTGTACGACGCAGAAATAGCCGAGAAACAGTAAGAAAAGTTTTGTCAATGTGTAACACTGTCGTGATAAAATCATGCGAAACAGCTTGAACTCTACAAAGCGTATATAGTTGGTCGGAAATGAGGCATAACTTGATGCAAACGTCATTTAAATACAATATCAGGTATTTTTTTTCATTTTGAATTCGATATTGTTTTGTGTGTGTGTTTGACAGATTCCCCTAAGAATCTGCAGTCAAGGTAACTGGCAATGCATTCACGGCCGTTAATGGTGTTGTACTTTAACGCATGGCGTGGCGGGAATGATAAACGCTTTGCAAATAATCAGCCTCTCAAAATGTGAAAGAACACGTGTTTAATTATTTACTGTTGTCATATCTGATTCAGAGCCGTTCATTCAGACGAATTGATAACTGTTAATTAGTCAGGAACATTTCAAGGAAATAGAATTCCCTTATCTCGCACATGCAGAACGCTGCAAACGCGTTAACCTTTGAATTGTTAATTCCAAGGTCATCTTCCAAGGCGTGCTTATTTCCCAATGGACGTTTATGGCGACAGGAACTGTGGATATGGAGGAGGGGGTGAGAAGGGAGCTCGTGAGGTAAATAAAATCGCTAAGAGAGAGCGCCCCCTCTGCCGGCCCGTGCGCAGCATACTGAAGAGGTTGCCTAGACAGCATTCAAACTGCCAACGTTTTGATGTTGATCTTTGCACGGCTACATGCGAGTTAATAGACCACATATAGACGTTATAAATTGAGACTGTCAAGAAAAAAATGAAGAAAGGTAATGAGTTCAAAGCCGAGATATACGACAAGTCTCGACTTGTGTGACTCTCATTACCGACTGAAATTGGGTTCTGATTCTACAGTTTGCTTTGTCACAATACACTACCGTGCCTCCGGGGAAAACCCCCACAACAATTAAATTCAGTTTAGATTTCACCGACCTGACACAGCGTGTATTGAATATATGGTCAGCTGTGATGAAGGTTATTGAGTTGCTCTGGCGAAACAAGAAAACATTTCTCATACTGTCGTAAAATATGGCGAATGTGTTACTTTCACACTCACACATGCTGAGCAACCAATCCACAGACTGATTACAAAACTTGTCCGCCGTAGGCTCTCTTGAAGATTTAGTGACTATGCCATGTGAACAAACTACCTTTGTCGCGGGACCTGTGAATTTGGAATGATTCAAGGCGTTGCCTTGACATGATAATGACAGGTATGATGATACTTAAATGTACATAGTTTTATAACATACGATTGTGTCCGCTGTGTGCATTGGCCTGACCGGGATTGCAAATTCTAATGAACATTTGGTGTTTATTCTCTTTTTAAAATGCATAAAAATGAAAAAACTCAACAATTTGGAAACAATCAGACAATGGTACAATCCTTTGTCACGACATAGTGTCATGTTATATCTTTGTCCCAGTTTGAGTCAGTCTTTCACAGATAATCCAGCTCAAGTTTACGTGTATCTCGAGCATAGCCTATAATCTCCCCCGAAGACACCTGAAGACGGATGTCTCCCCTCTTCCTCCCTTTTTTATTCATTTTACAATAGTATCAAAGTCGTGGAGGTCGAAGAATGTTACAGGTGGAACTTTCAACTGCCCCGTCAAAGTCCCATACAGACCCGTTCGTAGCTGCCCACTAAGTTTAACCCAAACGTCACTGCAGCACTGCAGCGTCATAGGAGCTCCAATACAGAAGGAACTGGGGTGAATTTTGGCTGTGCACAGATTGATACGACGGCTCTGTTAACGTTCTAATTGCCTGCACCAATGGCGGGGTGGTTGTACTATGGACGAATTTAATGCGCCTAACCACTTTATTCGTTTATTTAAAGACCGGAGAGAATTTAGTTGGAACAACTATTGCGATGCACATTGTCCACTTGACTTAATTAACATCTTCGTTTTTGAATAAATAAAGGTCACCGAGGATAATTAAATAGACCACCTTTCATTGGACACTATATCAGTTACTGAGTGCGGATTATTTGGTTTAGTGGAAAGCCGATCACACAAGGCTGTCACAGAAAATAATTTCCAGAGAGATCGCTTTCCTTAATGACTGGCGCTGCTGCTTATCAACCGCTCGGCTGGTTTCCCATCTGTTGGGTAATAGCCCAATAAGTAACTGTATGTGGGTGTCTTTTTTAGGTTGTGTGTTATATATATTATCCTTGATAGATGGAAGTACAGTTTTATGGCGTAAGGATGGTACATTTGTCACTTGTTAGACTTTTTTAGTTGAGAAAATATTAGGTTGAACTTTTTCTTTTGCTCTCTTATATTGGCAGATGCTGGAATAAGTGGATGGCACATTTCCAGAACAAATTATATTTACCCAACCTTTCAGTGTACTGTTCAATTTTTCTTCATGTGTTTTTTGTTGCCATAACGCAAGGGATTAAGATCATTCCTAAGGATGAGCGAAGAAGCTCTTGATTTAAAGTCTCTACCTTCGGTATGACGTCATCAGAACACAGTCTATGTCACCATCCAACCTCTGCTTGCCAAACTTTACTCGGCAATCATGGCAGTCTCAGTACAGCTATTCTTTCTTTATCGGTGTTATTCATACATTATACATGTGTCAAATAAACATGCATTAAGTGTCTCTGCCTTTTGAATAGCCAATTTTCATGAATTCAACAATTAATCTCCTGTGCGCATCTATCACGGGTTCCGTTGGTTGGCCGTTCAACAATGTCATGCCACGTAAAATTTACACGTTTAAAAAAAGTCGAAAGACTAAATCCATCGATTTTCAAGTGTGTTGATATGGTAAACAGGTGATCATGTAAGATAGATTGCAAAGCCGAAGGTCTGGATCACTTGATATACGTTGCCTGGGCACGGAAGAAGAATGCAGAGGCCACTTCATGTCATTTGCTAAACGCAAGGCTACGTCAGAAGCAATTAATTTCATTGGTGGTTGGACATTCCGTACAACGCCCACGACATATCATTGCAATTAAGGCGTGGGCACTTAATTATTGAAGTCGATAGTATCACCGTCATACGGGGACAGATGGCGATGGAATATCAATTGAGTAACTCGCAACTTTCAGAGGAGTTTGGAAGAACTGCTCTCTATTCTTTGTCATCAGCAGCCAGACAACTTTTCACTGATGACAATCTCATAACATTATGATGATACTGTGAGTGTCATGTCAATTATCTGCTCATTTGTATATTTAATTAACTTTTGTTATTAGTGACATAACTCTGAAATTCCTGCACCAAACTTGATGACACGTGCAACAAATATTTATCTGATATATCTAATTATACTAAGAAGCATTGGGCAGTGTCAAGTTAATAAATAGCTCATTTGCATATTTTATGAAGTTTTATAATTAGTCATATAACTCCGATATAACTGCACCAAATGTGATGAATTCTGCTGCAGATACTGATCTGACTGATGTCTAACTGTGGTGTAAAGCACTTAGTAGTGTCAAGTTAATTAAGGGTTCATTTGCATATTCAATGAACTTTGTAATTAGGTATATAACTCTGAAATTACGGCACCAAAGTCAGTGAAATCTGGTACAAATATTGATCTGATAAATTCCTAATTGTACTGACAAGCATTTGGCAGTGTCAAATTAACAAGTAGCTCATTTGCATATTTTATGAAGTTTTGTAATTAGTCATATAACTCCGAAATAACTGCACCAAATGTGATGAAATCTGCTGCAGATACTGATCTGACAGATATCTAATTGTGGTGTAAAGCATTTAGTTATGTGGAGTTAATTAAGGGTTCATTTGAATATTTAATGAACTTTGTAATTAGTGATATTACTCCAAAATTACAGCATTACATTTGACGAAACTTGATACAGATATTGACCTGATAAATATTTAATTGTACTGAGAAACATTGCGTGTGTCAAATTAATAATTAGCTCATTTACATATTAAATAAAATTTTGTAATTAGTGATTTAACTCTGAGAGTACTGTGCGAAAGTTGATGAAAGCTGCTGCATATAATGATATAACAGACATCTTATTGTTCTTATTACATGCCTCACACGGATGTCGATTATATTGGTATTGACAGGAATATTGAAAAGCAAAATACAATAAATCCTCGTGAGAGATAGTTACTCTGGCAGTAGACCGTATAGAAATCTGTCTTCCACTCCGCCTCGATCGATCGTGTGCTCAATTGAACTGCTGTCAGAATATACAATGTCTGTCTTTGTTCTTGTGTTTTGGTTAGTGATTATATCCTGAGGTCTGCAAATGTTGCGTAACATCTCCTTGCTCGTTGATTTGTCACTTTGATATAAGACAGGTCAAAGGTACAATTGTTTTACACAACTTCATGACTGTCAAAAAGTATGCAGTAATTATGTCATACTGTATTATTTCATGCGTCCAGTAGTGTCTGATAAATGTCAATACATGTCGAGTCATCAGCAGTCAATTTCAATGCTTGATAACTAAGTTTGTAATTTTGTCAAACTCAAAGTCATTCCTTCCATTCAGGGGTCACTAGTAGGTTAAGTTGTTCTGTTGAGTATAAATGCTAAAATTTTTTTGTCTGTTTACTGACTATTAATGAACCTGTTGTAAAACACGTTAGCATATTCAGTTCATATCTGTTTTTTTTTATAATACAGTTCCAAATAAAAGACCTGTAATCGTCCCAAGTAAAAGATAAATCTTGCCTCGAAATGTTTCCTGTCTATTGCGCTACGTTTTACTACAGGAGGAAGTGAGCGCGTATGCAAGATTATCGGAGAGATGGGTCTTTTTTGGCATCACGAACACACTGCCACATCCGTCTATGTAATGCGGCATTCACAGTCTTTGCGTGAGACAGGGGTTGTAAATCTTGACGAAAGAAAAATATGAGGCAGTGAGATAACCCGCTAAGCTCTCAGGACGACGTCTTATCTCTCTACCGTTCTTTATGCACCAGATACATGCCGCCGCCTTGATTTCGAGTCTTACCAATGAAGTGACGAGGGCGCACCCACCCTTCCATCCTTGGAAAACTTGTCATTACAATAATGCCAGGTTAATTCTAAAGATGCAACGATACAGAGAATGGTATGTATGTATGTCTGTATGTATGTATTTTTATGTATGTATGTATGTATGTATGTATGTATGTATGTATGTATGTATGTATGTATGTATGTATGTATGTATGTATGTATGTATGTATGTATGTATGTATGTATGTATGTATGTATGTATGTATGTATGTATGTATGTATGTATGTGTGTTCGTATGTGTGTGTATGTATGTATGTATGTATGTTTGTATGTATGTATGTGTGTGTGTATGTACGTATGTATGTGTGTTTGTACGTATGTATGTATGTACATATACGTTATATATATATATATATATATATATATATATATATATATATATATATATATATATATATATATATATATATATATATGTGATATATATACATACGTACACACACACATTCATACCAACACGAATATCGTGTGTGTAATCACATCCAGACTCTTTCTCAATGGTTTTACGTGTGGGTGCAAACTTGGGAAAATGACATGACTGCATGTAAGAAAACTAATAAGTTACGAGCTGAATTGAATGCTAATAAATATGTTGACGCTGAAAGCTTCTATCGTATCACGAGGTGGCGTTGTATATTTCTTGAATATTAGTGCTTGAGTAGTCACTGATTGTGGGCATATCATTAATGCGATGTCATCTTCCTTTCAGACATTGAACGTGTTCTCACGTGTTCCCCCATCATCCTTTCCGCTGTTTGGTTTTCATAGTCCGCCGTTTCCCGCCCGAACTGTCTAGAGTGTTTTTCGGAGACATGGCATGTTAAGCAGAGACCAGCCACGCATGCACAGAATTGCAAAAAATATGAATTTGAGAGTAATATGTACGAGGAATAAATGTCAAATGGCCGCTCATTATTTCTGTCGCAAATTAAGTCAACAAAATTTTGAATGGTGACGCCTTCCGCATTTCCCCGAACGGTTTGTTTAAGCATTTCTTTTGGTTTGTACTATACACACCGAACGCTAATTGTGAAATTGTTGACACTGCTACCCTAAGATGTCGAAAATGATCAAATTTCTCTGTATTTTGTTTGTTGGCGCAGCATGCCTCGAGGATCTTGCAAAGAAATCACCTTTACAAAATTGAACAACAAACACGGATCGTCTTCGTCAGATGAAAAAGAAAAGTTCTCTCTCGACTATGAAAGCTTCAATCTTGTTTTCCATCGTCTATCGTCAAACCAGGTCCCAAGTTAACATATCTTCTATGTTGCATTTTAAACAAATAATTTGTTTCAAATAAACTGCCGTGTTTGAATGATTGCTTGCCTGTTTCCTTAGGGTTTTATATACATTCGCCATGAACCATGATAACAGAAAAGACGCATGCAAATTACTGCGTCACTCAACATATATGCTTATGCATTCACTTCGCAAACTGAAGTCGCGATCACTCATACGCCATTGCGATCTGAGTCCAATAAATAGGTCTTGGAAAGTCGCTCAGCTGTTTGTCCACAAAAATGTACATTTACAATTGATAGTTTTTCATTCGTGTTACCATAATGCTGTGTTTCAAAAGTGACATGTGAAACTTGTATTTGGTGTCACTTTGTCTGACTCGAGATTCAGTCACACTTTAAACTAGGCCGAATTCTCGCTAACTTAAATGCTAGGGGCACACTACATGATATTGAAATGCATTGTTGGTAAAAATCGACTTTTCATCACCGCAAGAGTTTCACATATAGTGATCTTATATATACTTTTAACACGATGTAATTTCTGTCACGGCAAAAGTTTTTGTTTGCTCGTAAAGCCAGCTTAACTCATTCGTCTGTCCATATCTTCACACATTTCTGGCATTAAATTCCTGCATAACCTTAAACTTTACGTTTGCATCGGTAATCTTATGTGTTTTACCCATAAAAATCTGCCATATTGAAAATATGGTCGCCCGCCTGAGGCTTTTGTGAGTCACTTGAATGGCGTAATCATATTCAAGACACCAGGAATTTTAGCTATCGCTCAATGCCATTCGAGTAAAGAGGGCCACCTTTTATTCAAAGACTTTGTATTTTGGCGGCTGTGTTAAATCTCTTTTTTGGGTCTTCGTATCTTCACCCTAGCTCTGGGTACTGTTGCATCCTCCATTTCGTTTCATGGTTGACTGAGGTCATTTAGGGTACGCATGCGTTGTACGTCGTCGTTTTTTCAAAATTGACGCGAGCATGATCTGATATCGGACCTTTTGGTTAGTTCAAATCTTCCAACCTTGAAACGGCTATCTTTTTCTTCATTGTTTTGAGTAATGTGACATATGTTTAATAGTATGTATGTATGTATGTATGTATGTATGTATGTATGTATGTATGTATGTATGTATGTATGTATGTATGTATGTATGTATGTATGTATGTATGTACGTATGTACGTATGTACGTACGTATGTATGTATGTATGTATGTATGTATGTATGTATGTATGTATGTATGTATGTACGTACGTACGTACGTACGTACGTAACGTACGTATGTATGTATGTATGTATGTATGTATGTATGTATGTATGTATGTATGTATGTATGTATGTATGTATGTATGTATGTATGTTAATGTATGTTAAGGATGACCTCTTGACCTCCACCACAGGCGGAACTGTATGAACGTTTGCAGTCAGATAAAATTACTTACTTTGTAACTCCTTAATTACTATATATATATATATATATATATATATATATATATATATATATATATATATATATATATATATATATATTATATATATGATTTCTTTGTGATTGTATGCCCGCAGTATCCAGTATCCAACCCTCAATGCATGTCTGCTTCCTTGTCTGTTTTTAGTGAAATACATATCATATGAAATGCTAGATTTCCTCAATTTTAAATGAAGCTTGGACTAATATTCAAATTAGGGGGGCTGGGGAGGGAGTTGGATACATTCTCCTTGCGAAATAGGTCCACATGCAAGACGACGTAAGATAAAAACAGGGTGGCGGCGTCCAAATTGCGTCCCAAGACCATGGCTCCGGGTCGACGAACGGTTATTAGAGTGTCCCAAAAGTTTAAATACCTGAGAAGAACTAACTCCGAACTTCTTCAGGGATCCAAACTTTTGAAACACCCTATCCAATGATGTCGCCACAGCAGTTATTATTACTGAACACTGTAGAGTTGAAAGTTTAGTTTTACATCCGAAAAAATAGATGAAATATATTAAAACCAGTTATCTTCTTAATCTAATTGAAAAATGCCGTTCTTTTACGACGGCAGACAAATTGCGGACGACATTTAATTAGTAAAATGTACAACTGTAATTGGTGGTCTCAAAACGCTTGTTGCCTAGTGGCTCATCAACGGTTCCCGAAAGGACCTCTAATTTAAGAGAAAGTTCGAGTGAAATTACTGTGAAGGTGACTGGCATGTAATCATAAATTAACATAAATTACCGAACTGTATATTGCTTCCGTGTGCTTCGCTAGATAACTTGCAACGGCGAACTCTAACAGCGCGGCGAACACGAAGATCAGGCATACTAGCATCCATATGTCGATAGCCTGAGAAAAAAGGAGAGAACAATAACATGAGGTCGGTTTGAGACTTTATTCTAACAACAACACAACTACTGTTGCTGTCTGTTGTAAGAACAACACGCGATGACGGCTTTCGGAAAGATCTTCCGCAGCAGGGTCAGCTGACTAAAACAGTTCTGGTGTAAAAAAAGGATTCGAGGTAAAAAGAATAAAAACGTACTGTAGACAACTCAAAATGTACCACATGGGTCCATCTGTGGGACATAATACACAAGATGGTGCCGATACTGTTAGCGCTACCAATACTCAGCATAGATAACAAATGCGTTCATTTTGCTAGCATATAAAATGTACACCATGCATATCAACTTTACATCTGTATGGATGTATATACAAACATAAATTTGTACATTTGTATATATGCAGTCAAAGGCTGATTATATATATATATATATATATATATATATATATATATATATATATATATATATATATATATATATATATATCGTGTATATGTGTATATTTACAACATATACATATATAACTGAAAGTCTAATTATGTGGCATTATTTCAAAATTTGAAACATCGTTGATTATTTGTGGAAGAAAGATACAAACGAATGATATGAATGATAAGATTCGCTGGTTATCGATCAAAAAACACCCAAATGAATTCACAGACGAACAGGCAAGCATATAGTAGCAGATGATTTACATAACAAATTCCTTCATGTACATAGGCGGGCACTGTTGTGTATAGTTCGAATGATGAGCTGAATTAAAACCGGCAGCGAATCTTTCATCCGTAAATATCATATCTGATACTCCGCCGTATCCTTTGGGAATAGCGCCCTTGATTATATGCCTTGATGAATTTACTACTTCGTTACGGTAATGCATCTGTCGCTCTGTCCCAGTGCCTGTCTTCGCTAAAGCTTGCTATCAACATCGTCATTTGAGATTACATTGCCTTGAATTCAAATCATTAAGCGTCTTAAAACGCGATAGCGTTTAAATCCAGAGACTGTTACAGACTTACTTTAAATATCTCGCTATCTGCCTTCTTTCCTTTCTACCTTTATACCACTCTGTCTGGATATACCGTTCCGTTTGATCCTGACATTTTAGTATGTCTACCACGGGCTGTACGAGTAATCTATTAATCCATACAAGTATAGGTGTACACTCGCCATACTTCAATTGAATCATGTTATTATGTCTTCTTTTTCAGCATTTTAATGTGTTAGCTTATGGCCGGCATTTGAAAAATAGCATTAATTAAGACAAAATTATTTTTCATTTTGATACATAGGAGGTTTTTGTTTGACTTCGTAACTTACCACATTATAACTTTTAAGATTGAGTGACTTTTGCCGGGAAACGATTTCACACCTCAACGGAGTGAGACGCAGTGATATTTGCGCGATTTCTTTTTCCGCGATGAAGGCGAGAGTTCTATTTTTGGCATTTACGATCCATGGAATATGTGCAGCTTGAAGGGAAAACTTAAAAGTTATATGACGATATAAAGGTTTTCTCAGCGTTTGTTTCGCTCAGTTTTACTTTGTGAGTGAGTGGGAAATTTTGTCAAAGTTTCATGACAAAGCTGAAAGTCTTGTTTCTCAATACAGTCAGAAATGCAACCTATGTTTTGATGGTAGCCTTCATCATTTCAAATCAGCGGCGTTGGAGCGCCAGTCGCTAGCCACAGAGCTTGCCTGAACCTTCATTTCGAAAGTTTTCGCGCTGATACTCGCTCTTAGTTTCAGTCTCAAAATTTATTCGAGGGCCGATAGCGATAATTATCGGTACAATCTCGACATCGATGACGACACAAGGAGTTGGGTTGGAGGAGGAGACGAGAAAGCAAACTAGAACGACCGCGCAGAGATGGAGTACCGAGGAAGGATGAAACCCACGGAAAAACTACTGGAAAACCTCTAGGCATAAGGAGAAGTTTAGAAAACCCCGATAAATTTAATTGATGAATTTTCAAGATCATCGGTATGAAACAGTTTAATATCCATGAGAGCATCGTTATCAATGGAGTAAGCACGATCGAGAAAGTTGCGCCAGTCTTGGGCGTTGTGCCAGTCATAGTGTCAAAGGCAGACAAAGCGTGGACAAGGAAGCAGCGGCTGCGAATCTGAGTAGTCTGTTCATCAAATGCAACATAGAATAACAAGCTGAAGTAAATTGGACACTTATGGAGTACTCCTGGATTTCATATGTGACATTGATTGTGTAAATTATTTGCAGCGAGGACGTGTAAAGTCCCTCTAAATTGTCAAAAAAGACGGAAAAATCTCAGAGAGTGATTGTCCTCTTTTCCCTCATCCTACCACTTGACGGATCACATTTTGCGCGCCCGTGTCCCATATTGCAGATTATCGATTCATGCTCTCCAGGAAATGATTTGGATAGGCAGATTGACGGTCGATTTGATAGGAGAAAAAGAAGAAAAAAAGTCGATAGATGGAGTTATACCGTTGCATAGAATTCGCCCATGGTTAGTCTTGCCAAGGAGAATTAATTTTCGCAATCTGTGAATTAAGCCCCATAGTGTCGTTGACAGCGCTATTTTGAAGATGACAAGCGGGTGGTCGATTAAAAACGAGATTACTTTGAAAGGATGACAGGCAGACAGACAGACAGACAGTCCAAGTTCCACATGAGCCCAATCTCCGTCGTCGTTCTCGTTTTTCGCGGATATAGAAGGTCACTCTAGAGTCTTAACATCCAAACAATCTTGTCTCTTGTTATACCAGGATTCTCCACCTACGTGTTAAAAACACCAGCGACGGGGTACATCGTTGTTCCCCGATGCCAAATAGTGAGATTGTAACACTCCATAAATTTGGATTTTAATTTTGTCCGTAGAAAAGAGAGTCAAGATAAATGGCTTTGATATAATACTAAAATGTCTATTTGTTCAGTATATGCGGAAAAAACTGCATTACGAAATGAAAAAATGAAAGCCCTCGTTGGTGAGGACCATCCATCGTTCACTTTGTACACAAACACTGTTATCATTTACAATCATTTAAGGAAACAGAGGTATAAAAACAACTTTAAGACATTTAAATATGGCTATTTATCGTTATTAAAAGACGTTTTCTGGCCGCTCCACATGATTTATGATAAACACTATTGTCGAAAAATCTGAAACAAAATATCCATGAAGGTTTGGCATTTGATTGAATCATGTTATGCATCAAACTGATATGAGACGATACACTGACCCTCAAATGAAAATATGTTGCACACTAATTGACAATTCAGAGAAGGTCGGTTGTGGAAACACAGGGCATACATTATACTCAATTACAGCGACACATCCGAGAGTTTATCATCAAAGCTATGAGAGCGTTGTCATTTTACGATAATAACAAGCACATTTCCCGCGCATGCGTTGACAGATGTATAGATTTGCTTCTATGCCAACGGAGATAGTTCACATGGAAATTCTGTCAAAGGGGTCATCAGTAACGGAAATACCACACCTATGTGTAGTGTGATACTTTCGCAGACAGAATATTCTTCTAATTATTCCCATAGCAATTACAGCTGGTGGGCGTGCGGTGGCTTCGATGCGTCCCCCTAATCTACTTAATAGAATATTCAAAGTTGTATCACCAACGATTATCATCGGGTGCCTCTACCCTCTCCGGTTCATAGAGAGTGTCTGTTAGCCAGCGTAGATATACTCGTACACCGACGGCAACATAATCTTACATTGAAGAAATGTGAGTGCCAATCTCACACGGAACGCAGTAATCTAAACAGAAGTTTATTTCACGTTTAGCACGTAGCAGCACAGTTTTACTAGTCGTTCAGCAGTGCAGTAAATTGGTCGAGCTTGTAAACGTAAATTGCCCAAGAATAGTCATTCGTTAGGAATGTTCATCTATTCTTCATTGATTTTGTGTCATATAAAAAATAATGCCATCAAACAGCGTTGCTTAGAACTGCCAGCGTTGCCACTGAACAGCGCCCTGCGAACGAGAAGTTTTTAAAACGAAGAGTGCCCCTCCGCAATAATGATTGTGGCGAAGCAAAATGGTGGCGATGCGATGTTGCGTCTTGCGCTTGCTTAAGCGTCAATTCATGGTTTACTTTTGACGGATGTGCGTTCTCGTCCCCCGTTGGGCACATCAAGCGTGCCCGTTTACGACTTCGCCCCGAGCACGAGTCGGTTGGCTGTTATCAGTCTTGTCAGCTAGTGTTGTCGTGACATTGGGTGACTCATCCTCATCCTTCAGCGTCTCTTCACTTTAATTGTCGTAATATTTCACGGACCAAACGAGAGAATCATTGTGACGAGAAATCAAAAGAAAATCATAAAACTGGAACGCCCGACAGCAAGACAACAAAATTGGAAAAAAATTACACTTTCTTTTGAATATTTATTTGTTTGTCAAAAGCGAAGATGGGAGACAATTACCTTGGTGTACGAAACCCTTGCCATCTGGGCTCTGGCGGAAGAACTAAGCGTGGTCAAAGTCAGAGCCGTCGTTATCCCAAGACTGGCTCTGGCTGGGGTGGCCTCAACGCTCAGCCAAAACGACACCCACGACAGTATGACCAACAAGAAAGAAGGCGCGTAATGCTCCATGACGTAGAATATAAGCTGCCGGTGAAGGGAGAAGCTGCACGTCAATTTGTCAAACTTTCCTGCGAAAAGATAAAAGCCAGATGTACGTCATTATGCCCATAGATATGTAATAAAGCGACGGGAAATTAAAAATGCCATACGGCTTTCATTGTTGGTAGTAACACTTATAGCGGATGTTATCGTCAATCTGAGGCGATGATAAAGCGCTTAATATCGCGATGATTCTGGTATTAACAGCCGACAATAGCCACCACTACTTTTAGAATTGTTCAACTACTCGTAAAAAATGATAATGTTTTTCTAAATCTCGCTTTACTTAGTGAGAGAAGGACCAATACACTTTATGATTACTCACTGTTTTCATTCAGAATTTACTGACAGCATGCGATGGACAGAGATAAATAAAATCTGCCTAAGCCATTCTGGATCTCTCAGCATTGAGGAATATATCGGTATTATAAAGAAACCTTTGGAATTTAGCTCAGTTATTTTCCAAAATATGCAAGTCAACTAGGGCGAAAACCTCTCGGTGGAATCTGTGTTAAATGTGTCATGGGTTTCCGAAATATCTGGTCAGACTAATCATAACGAGCCCATGAAAAGCCGAACAGTCACGCGTTCTGCTACTGATAGTCGCTTGAAAGAGAGTAATAAGCCAGAAAAAAATGAGGATACTTTTAGCGACGTTTTCGTTGACCCTCTCAGTTACATGCAGATTGTACTTTAACCACAGTTATGCAGAGAAAGTGAGTGTGAAACTTCAACGATGGACTGCGCTTAAACCGTAATGGCGAGAATGTCCTACTAAAAAAAAGGGTTAAGTTTCTCGTTGATTCATTCTGTTTTGTGAAGTGTTGTAAATTTAATTTGTCATGAGCACCTATAAAAGAGAGAAAGGGTCACAATCAGGAACCTCCTGAACCCTTCAGGGTAAATTCATCTTCCACAATTTTTTGTACGGAATATTAAATCGTGCCTTGCACATTTTTACGATTCGATACCCAGCAAAATAGTACTTACTTACAGTTCCCGCCAAGGAAAAAAAGGCACTTAAAATATCGTTCACAATTTACTCAACTGGTGTCATTTCAACGGCAATTGAATAAGTGAAACAATTTTGATGTAAGTGAATTATTTAAATTCAAATTACAAAGGTTGCACTTTATAGTTTATCATACTTTTTTTGCTGTTGCGCCGAGAATAAATTGATCTTGTTTCAGGGAAAGAGAGTGAGTATTTTGGCTACCCGATGCAAAAATATTTTATTTATGAGTGAGATTTTTGCTGAAATAAATGTACTTTATTAAGTTCGCCTCCGCCTTCAATCTCGCTATAAAACTGAAACCAATTTGTAATAATCTTTCATTTCACGATCTCATAAATCACGAAGACATTGCATACAAAATGCAAGGATGCAATTCATATTGTTTTAACTCCATTATTAAATTACTGTATCATCGACCAAGCGAAAATCGCATGGATTTGGCGCGCTGCCTCTGTTTTCGACAGAGGATGAAAGAACATTCCTGATATGAATTTGTGAGACAAACTTGCCTACTTTTGACATTATTTCAATTATGATTTCTTGTATTTGAGAAGCGATATATTTCGTTCAGCTGCCTGAAACTCGTTCAGTCAAAGGCCGTCAAAAGTTTCCTCTAATTTCTGGGTAGGCGTGTCAGACAGTTACACCGCCATCGACGTAAATTCTGATGCCTACAAGAAATAAGATCATCGAAGTGCTTACGTCACACTGTCATGACCACAAGCAAGGGTTTGGGTGGATAAGTGACAGTTAACCATGTATCCCAAATCAGTGACGTGGATTATGCGAAATCTTCCACACGACAACAAAACAAATGGTCTCGTGTCTAATCTATGAACATCCGCATAGACGCCTTTCCGCGGTCTTTCTCCCCGTACATCTAAGAAAACAGTCTGAGATAAGCCTCCCTCCCCCTCCCCCGCCATCCTTATCAAATGTAAATTGACTCGGAGGTCATTACATGGCTCATGAAAATACAGATCGGTTAGTCCGCCGTGAAACAGTAACAAATTTATCACCGGGTCCCTTGTTGCCTTGCCGATTATCCGGTAATAGCCGGTCCCTTGGGTAATCAAATGTACCTGCTTTTTTTCGCTTCATTTCCCTACTTTCCTCATATATCAAAAATGTACGCTCTAATGCCATAACGAAGCCTTCGTCTAACAACGGGGACAAATGGAGACGCATTTAAATAATTTTATGATTTACCCTTTTCATGTTTCGATACAGGACGGCCACCAGCCAAAAATTCGTATATATACCAGGAGTCTCTTTCCCCCCATATTTGTAAATGGTCAAGTAGCTTGAAGTCCTTCTCTGATCGTGATGTATGCAGACGATATGACAATAATACATATTCATTTGGTGCATGCTCCGTTACTGATACGTGAGCCAATCACGATTTATTACCGCACACCAGACAGGTTGTAAATCAACTCGATAAAAAAAGTCCTAGCGGGAATGAATGTATTCAATTAGGCTTGATTGTTTTTATCATGCATTTGTGATGGTAAATTAAAACGACCGTATCTAGTCGTGCAAAATCTTTTATCGTTGTTAAAAATGTTAATTTGTTTTTTCTCACCCTTGAAGTGGTGAGTTGGATGATTTTAGTTGAATATATATATCATGAAAAGATCTTATCTCCTCGTGGGAGCGTCAACTGATGTATACTTACCCACTGCCGGGTATTCCACTGTTGTTTTGATATTGTTTGGATCACCGACGTTGAATTCTGACATGGTTACTTCAGGCGCCATCACCACACCTGTATGGGGATCCCAGTCCAGTTGCATATCTCGTATGGTGTAGCCAACTAGACATACATGGGGAAATTGAAAGACCTAAATTAGACAAAAGTTAAATGTAACAGAAAATTATATATTGTAAAAAACTCCCCTAACATATATTTGAAGTTTTTTGTCGGTTTGGGGTAGGGTTGGTCGATGAGTAGAAAAGATAGATATAGGATGGCATGGAAACTAAATGAGTGTTTATCTGAAAGTGACGTCACAGAGACGCGCCGAGAAAGTTAACAATGGTTTTTTAATGGTTGTGCGATGCAGTTTTGAACAATTGGCAGACGGCACGTCTCAGTTGACGACGGCTGTTACTGGCTGTTACTGTCAAACAGTGTATCCAGTTTGTTGAGTCGGGAAACATTAGACATCTTGGCTATTTTTTTACGGTCAGGTTTTATAGGCCTCAGTAAGAGTCAGTGTAAATCAATTATTTGCCGAGAAATTTGTGCAGCTGTTCCTCCAGCCATGTTTATTTGCCGTTTGATCAACGGAGACATCATCTGAGAAGTCACGGGCAATAATTCCATCAGTATACACATTTCGATATTTTCTTGGCTGCCCGCAAACGCTGAACCCACTGCTTCTCAGCATTGTCTGAATTATGTGCCGTATACCCTAGATGCCCTGGCCTGTATCGGCGCTACAGGACAGACACAACCGCTCATAAAGCCAATCAATTTCTCAGTCGCTCTCGCAACCATTACAAATGTACGGTGTACATGATCACGAAAGTGGAGATTGATTTTTAAGCGGAAGAACGCTACACTCATGATGGAATACTTGGAAAACCAGGCAAATCAAGTACATATTCAAACCAGCTCTTTTCCATGTTAATTCTCCTGGCCAACACGTTATTGAAAGGATTCTTCACGGTTGCCATAGTTACGATAGAAGATATCAGTCTTAAACTTGTCATTGAGCACAGTATCCTCAAGTATACGAAATTTTGTTACGCTTACAGTATACAATATAATATATATATATATATATATATATATATATATATATATATATATATATATATATATATATATATATATATACACTACATATGTGCGTGTATTTTTGTGTATATGTATATATGGATATGTTTGATGTCTATCTGTGTACGTATTGTATGTATGTATGTATGTATGTATGTATGTATGTATGTATGTATGTATGTATGTATGTATGTATGTGTGTGTGTACGTATGTATGTATGCGTCTTAATGTTAGAGATAGCATGAGGAGTAATTCGTATGTTGGGTATCTGAAACATAGACCCACTGGCCCACTCTCGTACCGACCTACCTACCCACCTACCTACCAACCTACTTACCTACCCTCAACCTACCTACCTACCTACCCACCTCCCTATATACCTACCTACCTACCTACGTACCTACCTACCTATCTACATGTACCTACCTACTGTACAACCTACATTCATGCCACTTAATGACCATAAAACTTTTAAGGTAGTATGCGTCTCGAAAGTGAAAGACTTAAACTTCTGCTCAAACTTGCCTTGTGAAATCTTTCAACCATTCTCTTTCAAAATCAAGAATAAAAGTCGGGGGTCGCCGTGTAAATTTTGATTCTAGAGAAACAAATAACCAAGGATTTACCGATATTTAAAATTCAAAATGGCCGCCATCCCTGTGTTAACTCCAAGGAGAAAAATAAAATTTTCGAATTTCGAAAAACTGAGCCGGTAAAACATTTCTTACACCAAGAGCTTTAAAATGAACCCCCACAAGTGGTAGATCAGAAAAGAATTGTAAAAGTTTGAGAGTCCAAATATCTGTCCCCGAGGCGCATTCTACCTTAAGTATTCAACTTGCTTGTGGTCAACAAAATCATTCTGCATGCACAGAGTGTCGAAATAACTGAAAACAGAAAACAAATCTTCTAATTCAAAATATTGCAGCTCCCGCCGCTGCGTGTTCGTGCGCGTTTGATATCCGACCAACGGAGGAACGACTGCAGTAAAACATTAAAAGTCTCAATAAAGAACTAAACAGTATATGGATACGACAAGAATTGTAATTTGCCAGCGCGAATCAACGAATATGCAACGGAAAATGACATTGCTAAGTGGCAGTAGACACGACACAGATTTACATAGCCATTAACTGTAAGTACACCGAAATTCCTGGAGTATTTACGAGAGGAAAACTCCAAGCCCTTAAAGCGCAAATCAACGCCAATAAAGAACGGCGTTCACCATGGAATAGCAACGAACCAACTGTCTCTGGCGTTTTTGGACCCGCGCCCACACTCGTAGAACAACGCCCTGCCATCCATAATTAAAAATTTATCGATGGCCATTGATGAAGTCGGCTGCGACAGTGACAAATGGGCGCACTTGTGTTTAGAGTCCTGACTGCAAGCTGTTAAGAACTTTACAACATTTGCACAACACTGTTTTAGCGCGAACATGAACATCACCAGGGTCGAAAAGATGAGTAGAAAGCCATTATTTGAAAGCTTCCGCGGTGCCTTGATGAAGGTGTAGTCAGCGTCTGACCCGTTCCAGCTTTATTTTTCACAGAGAATGAGGAAAGATTGCACATAACACTCGACGCCGTAGCTTTTCTCCACCGCGGCACCACTCAATAATAATCTTTTGCAAAGATAACGTCACACCTCAATATGGCGTCCTTTCGTGTTCGCCTTTCAGAAAATCCAAGAGTGATTTTTTTTTGTATCCACTGTTTCCTTTCACGTTGCATTGAAATTAACTCTTGGCACAGGGTTGCGCCTTCTATATCTAATTTAAACTTGGAACGCTGACCTGTAAATGTGAATCGATCGACTGCATCTTGGTGTCATTCAAGGGAGTTTCCAGAAAAGGGCGGTAGGGAGGGCACCGTTTGCCGCTCTTTTGCAACCCGCCGCAGTATATTGCGTCCATCTCACTGTAGGCTGTGGCAGCCTGCCTGAAAGCTACAGACAAGAGACTCCTGACCGCTGCGACAGTGTAAGTCAGCCTTTGAGGAGACTGCGTAATTATCGAGATCAACGGGAAGACAAAAGGCAGCGTTTCATCATAGTGTATGTCAATCATTCTCAATTTAGGCATCGCTTTTTTATTCTCTCTCCGGGTCTCATTTCCTAGGCCAACATCTTAAATGAGTTCATCATATCTCGACAGCAGATCAAAGATAATTTGAATTCAGGCTAGATTGGAATCAGCGATAGGTCAACCGCTACAGAAATTGTGGAAGGAAGGTTTAATCGCGAATCTGATATCTTGTAATTTGGGACAATGTTGTAGGGACAGAGACACTGACAAATAACGACTGAAGCTATGAATAAAATGACGCAGAAACCGTTGAAATTCCACAACGCAGATTAAAAGATTAAACGCCAATTTTTTAGTTGCGGAGAGTCGAATTGTATTGAGACGAACAACAAACAAAAAATATCGACATAATTGGCATCTGATGCAGTTCGATAAGGAATTCAATTTTCTCTGGAGATGGTCTGACCTCAAACTTGACCGCATTCTTTTCACTCAGATCAATAATCGATGCTTGTCATCATAACTGAAGACCCTTGGCTTGTTTACCCTGCAAAAACTCGCAGCTCACGGCAGTTCTCGTGAAAGCACGTACATTGAGACCGTGCATTAAGCCATAAACATCCTGACAAGGCTGGTGCGTTCAAACCCTCCACGCCCCTAAAACATTTGCTTTGAATGATAATCATCGAATAGCCAGAAGACAACCACGAGTACTTTCGGTTGACGTGGCTCACCAACCGCTAATCTACTGCCTTCGTCAGAGCCATAAATCAATCACGACACGACCTCCGCTTTCACAGCAGGTGCATCGTGGGGGCCTGGGAGTGTTGAGCACCTATATTGCAAGCCCGACGGGGCCAACCGCTGACAAATTTTGCTGTGTCGGTTCTTTGAATTCGCTGACCAATAAGGACTGGTATAACAGTATGTGCTATAAAAATACCTGGTATACTTTCCCCAGGCGATAAGTAATATCATCGTGTTGTTTCGCATTGATGAAGTATAATATATGCTGGTAGTAAGAATGGCTTCGTGTCGTTCCACGTGGGTGGCAGTAATTTATTCCGGGATCGTGAAAACAATAAAATTTGAGATATACAGAAAGAGACTGTGTTATCATCTTTTGTATATTTATTGCTTTCTCGTATTTTGAGACAGTGTAGCTGTTGGCAGACTTGAGATTTTGCAGCTACTTATACTGGAAATAGAATTTCAGATTTATATGTCTTCTCTATTTGAAACTTGCGCTGTATATGATTACATGAGCCAAGCAATTTGAGAGTGCATTTCACACTGAAAACTGTTCTGGAGGTCATGTGCTGGACCAAATGGATCATAAAAACAAACAACTTCTAAGCAAAGTACTTCTCCAAGAACCGAGTTGGCAGATATATCGACTCCTTAGAAAACCCCAATAATTAGCGTCAGAATCGTAAATCTGAACGGCGTGATTTCAACTCGCTGAACGAGACAAAAAAATTCTCTCGTTTGAGTCTAGATTTATCGAAGTTACGATTATCACTATTTCTCGCTCTTTCGCAAGTTCCCGAAAACCCGCAAAATTAACACCATACCAAAACACAAACTAGAGTGGATAGATTTTCTTGTTGATTCGTTTTCATTACCGAAATGCACTGCAGTGCGCCGTGGGAAAATTCAACGTTGACTTCGTCGGCCTTAAATAAATTTATGTGGAACATCTTGCATCATTTAGTTGGTGGTAAGCTGGCTGAATCGTCTTAAATTGCTGTCATGGTATCTACGAGAAAGACTGAAGTCAAAGGTCTATTTTACGAATGATGTATGATGCTTAACAGGATAAAAACCTATCATGACCTCAAAACTTGAAAAAATTATACTACATATATAAATGTATGTATGTATGTATGTATGTATGTATGTATGTATGTATGTATGTATGTATGTATGTATGTATGTATGTATGTATGTATGTATGTATGTATGTATGTATGTATATGTAAATTAACTACATATATGTAGTATGTATGTATGTATGTATGTATGTATGTATGTATGTATGTATGTATGTATGTATGTATGTATGTATGTATGTATGTATGTATGTATGTATGTAGGTATGTATGTAGGTATGTATGTAGGTATGTATGTATGTATATCAAAGTATGCATATGTCCTTGTTATATATATGTGTGTGTACATATTATATAAATATATATATATATATATATATATATATATATATATATATATATATATATATATATATATATATATATGTATGTATGTATATCGGCACAGTCCCTTTAAAAGTCACGTGACAATTCAAGGTATCAAATATAATGACACACTGCATGTCTTCCGCTCGGCTGACGTTCGGAATTTTTGTTCTAAGCGGTGAGATTTTCTCCTTGGGTTTCGTCATTCAGCACAGTTGACAATTCTACACTTGGGTCATAAAAAACATCAGTACCAGAAGACGTGACATCCATACTAAAACAAAACCGAGACGCTATTGACGTTGCAGGAGCCCAACTCTCTTAAAAGTATCTCGACTAGACCATGTTTGATTCATGGGCGGTACTGATCTTGTGTTAATCTACCAAGAGAACGTAATTGAGGGCTGAATTACAATGATAGATTTTGTCAAAGACAAGTCTAGGCCGAGGTTTAAGTTTTTGACAGGTCAGTTGATAGCCAAACTCATCCTATCCTGTTTTTTTTTCCAATTTTCTCTTTTTTCACGGCAACCATATTATAACGCTAGTACTCCAAGACACTATACCATCCACATTACGTGAACTTTGGGAGATTTTAAAACTCATCGACGTCGACGGGGTGCAAGGTGAACTGCTAAATAACAATTTAGTGTTAGTTATACATATGTTAGAGTGATGAAGTTTAAGAGATCGTTGCAGGAGTTTCCAAAGGTAGATTGACAAGTGTATGTATGTATGTATGTATGTATGTATGTATGTATGTATGTATGTATGTATGTATGTATGTGTGTGTATGTATGTATGTATGTATGTATGTATGTATGTATGTATGTACGTATGTATGTATGTACGTACGTACGTACGTACGTACGTACGTGTGTGTGTGTGTGTGTGTGTGTGTGTGTGTGTGTGTGTATGTATGTATGTATGTATGTATGTATGTATGTATGTATGTATGTATGTATGTATGTATGTATGTATGTATGGCATTTGGTGTGTGCGTGTGTGTATGTAAAATAGTGTTGACCATCTTAAAGAATATTTCGAAATCTTTCACGGTGTAGCCGTAATGAAGGCTGTAAACAAGAAAACATATATAACTCAAAGAAATTTTGAGTCTAGAGGTAACATATACTTAAAAGCTTGTTTACAGGACGATGGGCGGTGTACTTTACTCTGGTATGTTCTTTGTAAAAGGTCATTTGATATGACGAATGAGTGGATATTATCGCCATTGTGGTTAGCAGTGGGTATCACGAAACCATATTGCTATTTAGCATTATCTTAGAGGTTTCCGATTCATTTTGTTATGAACGGCACCCTAGGATAGACAGACTGCATACCATAGGCGTATTGGGCCAAGTATTTTTAAGGCAGAGAAAAATTACATGAGTGATATATGTATGTGTTATTTGTTCACGCAGGGTGGCCGCCCACGATTGAGTGTTTTAAGCCATCTCAATAAAACATATCACGTCTACCATGAAGCATAGTTAATCGAGATATTAAAAGTCGACTTCGAATTCGTCCCTCAGTCCGTAGCCTAAATTATTGTATACTTCTGCATCTCCAAGTATAGTAATAGCCAGCATTGATCAAATTCCATCAGCGGTTACCTTCCCAGATACGACAACATTAAAAGGAAAATATTGACCCCTCGAGTTCAGAAATTGTCGGAACGCCAATGGCAAGCTGCCAAGCAACACTTAAGTTACGCTGGGTAAGCTTTGGGACTTGTAAGAGAATAAACACACTGTTTTGACAAAGTCTTGCCAAACGGAAGAAGCGCCCTAATGATCTTCCCCTTGACCAGCTTTAAATTTACAACGTGTTTTCTATCATTTATACAAAACGGCATGTACCAATTCTGACATAAAATGCGCCGACGCAAGAACATTCCGACAATAAAAATAAAAATCATACAGGTTAATAAAAACAGAACGCAACGTAGGGGCCTTGAGTATGAGCCACATAAACAGTCTCTTTTCTCCGTCCGATCGATATTTTTACGAGACGTACAAATTAATGAAACACTTTTAAATGCACAAGATTTACTTCGTTGGCAGAAGAAAAAATGATGATATGATGGCTCGGGGAGCATAAAGGTCATCTCATAAGATACGGGCAGATTTCCACTACATGCCGATTTACAGGGAATGGAAGTTATTGTTATTCAATACACGTCGGTTTATAAAGTTGCCATATTCGAGTTGTATTATTTTTCAATGTATCGTTGAATTTGGAATGAAGATATTGTGTACATGCAGGAGCATAAGTACGGCTTTTTTTAACGATAAGCAGTTACTGAGTAGATGTTTCGACAGAGCGTTACGAAGAAGCGACAACGTTTTGCTTACCCATGAAAGGATCCGAAAAAACAATGGCGGCGGAGGTCGGTGAATGGACGGTTCCGGTCCGTTTGCGTCAACCGATGTTTTTCAACGGATTGGAACTTTTGTGTGCCGCCGGACAGAATTGAATGCTCCGTCGAGTTGAGCGGATGCGTGGCTTTCTTTTTTGTGAGCTCTGGCATTCATGTTTTTTTCTACGTGGAAATTACAGGTGATATAGAAAATTTCTGTCACTTGACAGAAAAAAATGGAGGGTAAACAATGGCAGGAAAATAACACCAAACATCGCAGCATGCGTTTTGGTGGCTAGTAACGGTAAACAGCCCGAAGGGAAAAAAACACATGTATTCCACCAACTCGACCTTCTCTCTTTCAAAGCTACAGAACCTCAACCGTTTCGCGTATATCTCGAACAAATAACCATTAGTAAGGGATGGTAAATCTTGCCACAGTTTGCGTGCGTTTTTTTTTTTTTGCTCGGGAAGCAGTTCCTTCGAAAGAAATAATGAAAGCCCTGTGCGAGAAACCACAAACGTTTTCATTATGGCCTGAAATCTACAATTTCCTGATGAGTGTCTTCCCTTCGGTGTTCAGTCTATTTGCTTCATTTTGCCAGAAGGTCGCATTTTAATTAGCTGTGGAGAAACGTCCAAAGAAGGCTTCCCGTTGAATTTTCAATGACAGGTATCAACCGGTGGGTATTCCGGCCAAACATAAAAGCTTTACCTTGTTGTTTAAGGGCAACATCTTCACAGGAAACGACCCCCACAGTACCCAATCCATTGAAGGGAACGAATGTTATTTGTTTGATTAATCGGAAGGGACCAGGGGGGTTCCGTTCCACCCCATGGTTGGATTTTACAGAAGATGGTCAATCTGCATTAAAATTTACATAGGATGACGCCAAACGTTTAACCCTGCGTAAGCTTAGACATACTTAATACTTACACAATACAGTTGCCGTGAACGAAAGAGTCGCATATTGTGTTTTATACCAATCTGCCTCGTTCCAATTTTAGCGGAAGTTCAAGGTAGAATGTGCCTCGGGGACAGATATTCGGACTCTCAAACCTTTTCAATTTTTTTCTACCACTTGTATGTGAGGGTTCATTTTGAAACTTTTTAAGAAAGAAAACTTTTCACCGGCTTGGTGTTTTGAAATTGAAATTATATTTTTCTCCATAGAGGTGACACTGGGATGGCAGCCATTTTGAATTTCAAATATCGGCAAAATCTTGGGTAATTTGTTTCTCTATTACCAAAGTTTGCACGGTAACCCTGGTTTTTATTCTTGATTTTGAAAGTGAACGGTTGAAAGATTCCTTGAGGCAAATTTGTACTAAAGTTTAAATCCTTTACTTGCGAAGCGTATAATACCTTAAACACAAAAACAAAGAACGAAAATATTGTTCTTAAATTTTTCTGGGTGATAAATAAATTGATAGAAATAAGAAGGGACTGTATACACGGTGATTTTGCAAGAAAAGACAAGCATGACAACAGTGCCCGTCCCCCATCTGAGCAAAAGCGCAGTCCCTCAGTTCAACACACTAGCCGTGCGCACGCGCCGTGGAACTACTTCATCACTTCCATCAACAAACCATTGTGTAAGTACAGTCATTCAAAAAGGGATTCCTCGAAGGATGAATGAGGCTCTGAGGCCTGAAATGGAAGCTCGACGGAGACCGAAGTTAATCTGCCAATTTTCCGGCCCCTTCCTAATGAACGTTTACTGTCCGATCATTGACTTCATGCGGCACATTTACGCCTTGCCACAGGGGATGTAAAGCCGTTTGTAACTCCAGCGATGAATTTCCCCAGGGCTGCGGTGAAACAAGATATATAGTCTATTTTCCGTCGCCTCAGGCAGGAAAAGTTTACGTTGCTGTCTTTGGGCAACAAAATCACGAAGGCTTTTAAAAGATGGAAAAGATGTTATTAACCCATTACGGGGCAATAAGCGTTGCATTTAAGACATTACGGTGGTTGTTCAAGGTCATTATTGTCAACTAGACTAGGTCGTCAAACATAAAGTGGGAGGGCCACACAAAGTTGAAGTACTCGCTTTTTTATTTGTTCGATGACGCTCCGAGAGTCTGAAGCAGGTGGAGTGTGACACAATTTCCGTAACTGACAGTTTTACAAATTTCCGCGCCCAGCTGAATGGCAGTCTGTAGATTTTATCTGCCATTTCTCATTTTGTATATCATCCTTTATCGCTTGACATTCCGGTACAAAAGAATGGGGAAGTTTTATTTATTTGTCTTGTCAAGTATTCCCTAATTTATCACATCAGCAACGATTGCATTGTGGCCAAAATCATCATCAGAGAGTTTATAAAAACTGAAAATGATTACTATTTATTTTCAGATTGCATCAATATTTGATTAAGAGATCTGTAGCTGATCATACGTTGCCACGTATTTTCCTGTAACAATTGCCATTTTATGTCTCACATGTCGATTGATGCGAAGTAGCAATTAAAAAAAGGAAGAGCGAGATTATCAGAGTCATTTCAGAATCAGCTATGAGATTCCGCGTTTATGGCAACAGGCGACTGTTTATATCGGGTGGTAATCGTGCGCGGCGCAGAGTGTTACTTTATCAATCCGCCAGCAGAACTACTGGTTTGACGACCGGACCGAAGGTATTCGGCGGAACCACCTGACGCCTGAACGGATAAAAGCATTCCGAAGGCTGATGAAGGGATATTTTTTTTTAAATATTATATCCGATGGTGTGACCTACAAACCACATTTACTTCTATGACGACATCTGCAACATTGCTGAATTGTATTCCCACTGCCAAGTACATTGAACCCGTAATCATGGACACAACAGGGAGGCTGACTGTAGATTTTTTTATCCTATCGTGAAATGCGCAAAATGCCTGAACTCTCGTGAATTCTGTCGTTCGATGTAAATGATACTATAATTCCATTAGCTGTAACTGTTGATGTGTTTAACAGTAATTCTCGCTATCCTACATAGCTTTTGTCTTATTCTGCGGCGGGGGGGGGGGGGCGCTACATGACACTGAAGTGCATTGTGGGTAAAAAGTCGACTACTCACCACAGCAAGAGTTTGAGATAGTGATTGAATAAATACGGGTTTACGCAAATGCAATCGTTTCATGGCAAAAAATTATGTTTGTTCGTGAAATAAACTAAAATCATGCATCTTTTCAACTTTCAGGAATCTCTTATATAGCATTCCTGGATAACCTAAAACTGTATGTCGTCTTCTATAATCGTATGTGTTTTACCCGTAGAAATCCGCCATATTGAAAATATGCTTGATCGCCCGAGACTTTAATGACTCACTTTGATGGCAAAATCGTATTTAAGGTAACGAGACTTTGTTCTTTTAAAAATGCAGTAATGTTTCTTGTTCTACTCCCTGAATCAGACCACGTGCCTAGTATTCAGCTTGTCAGCACGATTTGAACGTGTGCGTGTGTAACACCCCTGAGTGTTGTTGTTAATTATTGGGTTTTGGTACGGCCTAAAATTCATTTGTCAACAACATCATCAAACATTGTACAAAGCACGTGATATATTTGCAAGGCTGGTAGTTAGCATTTTTCAAATACCTCAGCGAGAAGGAGAGGAATTAAGCAACGTGTTACCATTTTGCTGAACATGAGCAATTAAAATGAATTCAAAAGTTACAGCCATTGCTATATTCTGTTCTATTGGAGCGACATGCAGGTCTCTGAGTCTGAATAGTATCCATGTAATAACTGTGCAACTTCACACAGTGCCGACTGTTCTTAACGACAGACTGAGTGTGTATATAATATTACGACAAATTACGACGTCGTCATCTGTTTTCAGATTACCAATGGTTTAGACCGCTCCCTTCCAGTACTTAGGTGTATCGGGGACAGACACAAGAATGTATTTTTCTATAACGCGCGTTTAAAATTTCACGGACTTCAAGCTTAAAATGTACATAATATTAAAGGGTCAGTATTTATAACTTTTGGTGAATGTCAATTGCAAGTTCCTGTTCTACTCAATAAAGCATGTTGGAACATAAGTTGTCAACACAGCGTCTATGATGTACGTGCGAACGCTGTTATTGTTTACATTTGAATTCCTGCCCGGACCAGGATTCACTTTAATTTTTGTCTCATCTACAAAAATGACGCAGTCTACACTTGTATCGACTGAGTTGATATGTTGAGTTGCATCTCAACATGCTTAAGGAAGTAGACTAAAATCTGTAGTTGATATTAAAAACAATGAAATCGTCCATAGTTACTGCGATAATAAAGAAAATGTTCTCCTTGTAAGGGTAAATTTCCGGCACGTTTACTATTCCGTGTTTGCTGAAAACCTCTGCCTTATTTCCTAATAGAACGCAGCCTCAAGAGGCAAGCATTCAAAGCTGGCGCTGACTGGTACTTCAACAAAGGAAAAGAAAATCATCAACCTCAATTAATATGGGAAGTAATGTACTTCTTTATCACAGCGCTCGAACTCTCCAGGTACGCGGCGCTCTCCCGGCAGCGCTCCTGTCGTGTTGTGTCAAGTGGATGGCAGCGAACAACAAGCTGTTATCGCTAACTGGAAATGATGAATGGCCACGCCTTAAGAAAGAAAACACGACTTCCATTGTATTAACCCCGAGAAGACAACCAATCATTCCATCAGCACTTCCAATGATTTACTCTGGCAGCTTGAAGTTGACTGATATGAAGCTTGTAACATTTTATTTTATTCATTCAACACGATTACAGTACGACGCCTGCCCGCCAAAAAATTGCCTGCGTTGTAATGAAGGTTTCGGTTCAACGCCGTACGTTCTGGGTCGTCCTTAGCGATAATAACGAAAATGATCTCCCAAAGGCTTCACTGGTGATACTTAAAGTTAACTGCTTACCTTGTGTTTAGGAAGGGGCTTAAGAAAGGTATTTTGATAGACCTACCATCTGATCACAGAGTACGTCGAGGCCTATATTCGAAGGTCATGATGGGAATGTTTTTGAAGTCCAAACTGACCGAAGTGCCTGTCTTCTTATAAGAGTCACAGGATTGAACAAAGGCAAACTTTACCTTGGCAATGACTTTTAAGGGAAATAAATGACAGTGAGGAAATCACAGGATCTGGGGGAAATAGCTCTAGAAAAACGTCAGCTAGGTTTCTCTTTCATAAGACACTCATTTAGTTGTGATCCCATCTGTCACAGCGATGACACTTAAAGTTAAAGTGACGAGAAAAACTGGGTTCCAGAAAAGCGCTGATTGACGTGTGTGTGCTTTCGTAAATTGATGTTCAACGGAGAAATAATCACGCTCTGACTGTGGGGCTCCCCTTCCTAGACGCTTCCCTCGTTACTGAAATACCTTTGTACACAGAGTGTCTCTTTACTGAATTGCCTAGCTCGGAACACACTAAAAGGGTATACTTATAACATTTGACTTCAATGCTCATGGGATATAATTAAAGGTTTTAGAATGGGGTGGATTTGGAGAATTAGAAAACGCTCACTATGTCATCTTCTCTCAGAGCTATTTCTGTGTGGCGAGAAAGGGGACGGCATCGCACACAGCTTCTCCGAATAGCATGGTTTAAAACTTGCTGTACACGTATTTCATTCGTTCTCACTTGATTTGCCTCTTGTTATAATTAGAGAGGGTGTATGTGATGGGTTTGCCATTAAAGAGAAGTGCCAAAGCTCATGGACTATGTAGCCGACGATAACGCGTTTTTGAGATTCGTGCAGGTAAAAAGTACACCGTTTTGTGTGTGCGTGTTTTTTCCTTCTGAGAAATATCACCTAATTCACTCGAAGTCTCTTTGAATTACTCCTATTACACAACACAAGCTGTATTAGCGCTGATGTAGTATCCCACGGTGACGTCTCAACATACCAAACATCCGCCTGATTTCAACTTTCAACGGTAATTTTTCCTGGAGCCATTTTTCAAAATTACCGTGCTTATGTCGCATGGAGCTCTTAAATCATCGAACTTCGCGTCAGTTTTTATTATCGGGGAACTGTTCAGGGTCATCGGTTTATCGCAATCCACACATCATACGGGTAATGTCCTGTTTCGATGAAGATGTACACTGACAGCCATATTTCCCGATTGCACCCCAAGATATGTTTTATACCTTTATTTTTACTGATCTGTTTCTAGTATACGATGGTAATAAAAAGTAGATTCAAATCTGTTGGTCGGTGCAAAAAAACAACAACATGAGATCTTTTTTATTGACTTAACCTACTCACCCCAATTTCCTGTAAAGAGGCCTACAATCACCATCGGCAACAATCGCCAAACTATGGCGACGAAAGGGTTAAACTATTAAAACTGTGTCAGCAGCCGCAATGGATTTTAAATGTTTCGTTGGTTGTCACAGCAGTCCTTTAAAGTCTTATAAAACGAATGCAGCTTTTCTCCCTTTGAAAGTTGTGCATTTTCCCCGCGTAAGATGATTTTAAATACAAGCGTTTGCAGGCAGTTGGATCGAATCAGCATTTCCGTGTTTGTTTTGTGCCAACTGATTTCAAGAGAGAGTAGAAAGATAAACAGCTTTAAATTGAACCGATGTTTAACACGTCAGGCAGTGCGATGTCACAGCTGCGGCAACTTTGCGTGAATCAAAGCACGGACAGAAAGCTTGACTCGCTCCCTCCTTGAATACCACATGCTGGCAAACGTTTTTGGAAAAAAAGCTGTGTTAACACTTTTTAAATCCCGACTCTAAAGCACACCTCACTTCTGTCCGCCGCGCATTACGCAGACTCGCTTTGTACGACGTAAAGAGGGAGGCTTTGATGAACGGAACTGTGCAATATTGGAAAATCGAAAGACTGATTTCAAAAAACCTCTTTCTACATGTTGAATCGCATAATGGCTCGTCTGCAATGAATGCAGGTCGGAAAAACTGTATGTCAGCCTTTCAACTGAAAAAGGGAGATATTTTGAAATTTCAATTACGAATGTGACATAAACCAGCATTCGAGCCTGCCTGCTTTTATCCATAAAGTACCTCATGACAGTCGTACGAAACTAGGCCAAAGCGATCTAATGCAATAAAATTGACGGACAGTGTAAAATTATCATTGTTATGCTCTGAAATTGAAAAATACGAAGATTCGTTTGAGCATAGCTGCTTTGCACGGTAAAAGATATGATCAAAACAGGCAAATTAACAGATTAACGAATAATCAAGTGAAAATTGAAACTCATTGAGGTTGTCTTTTATGCGTCCTATAGTTTTTTTAATATTATTTTGCCTGGGATGTCACTCTAATACCTAATTCACGCATTGAAGTATGACGTCATCGATGAGATGACTCGACATTAGGTATCATGCTCATCTTTGCATGGAGCTGCTAAACACAAACATATTTATTTTTCTAAAGGATGTACATGTGTACAATATTAAACCGCAGATATTGAATCTTGCTCTAATATGTATGTATCCGCCCTGAACACGAATCCAAATTGAATGAGTGCCACAGACAGTACCAAGAGACATTAAGCCATTACATCAGCTTGCACAAGATGCAAATTACCCAACTGTCTGCAATCTGTCGTTTGAATTCTTTCAAAGCAAGTGAGAAAACAAACCATAGTTTCAGTTGTGTTTTCAGATCGAAAGGTTAAAATAAAAAAACCCAAAAAAACAAGATATGTCATCGTACGGGAGTTGGTGGGAATGCCCCAAGTCGGCGCTAGCATAGCGCAAAGAGCACACAGTACTTCCAATCTATATGCAGAACACAGCCACGAGGTAAAGCGATGGTCGACTCTCTTGTAGACTTAATTATCTCGTCAAATCAGGCAGGAATGGCTCAAAGTAAGATTTTAATTAATCAAAAATCTAATGCTAGGAGAAGGCCGAAATAATTCCGACATTTTACGACTCATGCATATACGTGTGCATTGTGAATACCGGCCGCCTGACGTCCTCAATGCAATACGCTTATATATAACAAGTCGTGTACTCGGGCCATGGACTAATTATTAAACTTGTGTACAAGCTAGGATACATTCCCATAACACGATGTGTGAATATGTCTGTCTGTCTGTCTGTCTGTCTGTCTGTCTGTCTGTCTGTCTGTCTGTCTGTCTGTCTGTCTGTCTGTATGTATGTATGTATGTATGTATGTATGTATGTATGTATGTATGTATGTATGTATGTATGTATGTATGTATGTATGTATGTATGTATGTATGTATGTATGTATGTATGTATGTATGTATGTATGTACGTACAAGTGGCACTTTTACGCATATAATACGACGCTGAAATGTATAAAACATCGTAGTTATTAATAATAGATATTGTATGCATGGTGCTTGTCAATGACAACCATGCCCTATTTGATATCTTTTTAATGCATAAAAGATACGACAGAATTCTTGACACGTATGATTTTGTGATTTGGATCGAGGGGAGAGAGAGAGAGAGAGAGAGAGAGAGAGAGAGAGAGAGAGAGAGAGAGAGAGAGAGAGAGAGAACATCGTTGTTCTAGGTGGCCTATCATCAAACATTGAACAATCTTCTGTTATGGCCACTCATTGTTACTGACAGGTAAAATTATACATGTTGACAGTAAATGAGTTATGTACATCCGGTACAAGCGCAGATAGGACAGTTAATAAATCGTATCTTTCGATAAAAACATCATTGTCAATTACAGGTCGGTAATAGAAAGCTAGAGATAAATGTGCAGCTTATACCACTCTCGCGTTATCGCTTCTACACCTTACCGATCAGCGAAATAATTTAATGAATGTGCCCCGGGTCACCGTTATAAACTACCGTGGACGACAGTAAGTGTTTTGTGTTACAGTTTTCGAGTAGCGACAATCTATCATCTGACAGACAGCTTGCAAATTGACTCTTTCTTTCAGTTTTGTAACAAAATGTACACAAGGCGAAACAAATCATTTCTTTCGACAAAAGTTGTTGCCAGCTAGGCGTTGTTGATCGTGAAAAAGATGTCCTGGAAACTGAACTTTACAAAACCTTCCAGAAACCTGTACTTCAAGAGGGATATTTGGTATGACTTCTCTCTCCCTACTTTTCCCCGTCCCCCACTCTCTCCATCCTTCTCTCGTTCTCAACCATATCTCCACCTCTTCAACCACTGTATACAATCACTCCTGTCTCGCTAATTCCGACGTTCGCCTCACTCTCTACAAAGGTATATAGCTGATTTGCTTTTTGATGCGGTTTGTGATCTTGTGATTGTAACTTCTAGCGAGCATACTGGACACCAAAAGAAAATTCAGATGCCATGAAAGAAACGACGAAGCGAGAATAACAACTCTTGAAAAAAAGTACACGTTGGGTAATCATCTTGTCGACACTCAGTGTCAAAAGAGCTCTGCTGAACGGAGTGTGCAAGCGATCGATATACGCACAAACTGTACAGGAACATGTTCGCGTGAAGACAGAGAGTTCTGTACAGGCAGAATGAGAGACATTCCTATTGAATAAACACACGGCATCTTTCCATTTGCGAGAGATGTAATGTTTTGTCTCCTTTGTCCGACAGATAATATCACGTTTCACTGGGCGGTTTACTTTGGCGGATTGTTTACACCCGTTCGATCGATTGTTGCGAAACTGTGCTGCTCCACTTGTTTGGAGAAAGTGAATATTTCCCTCCCCTAATAGATGAATGTAAACTAGGGGATAACGATTGACTGCAATCCGCTTGACTAATCATAAATTGCACTTTATCGTCGTTCCAAAGAAAAGTTTAGCGAGGCATTTGGGAAGATTGCTGGTATAGTTGCAGTCTTTATGTCTTTTTACTAACGAGCTCAAACGAGGAAAGAACGTAACCTTTCTCGATTGTATCTTGAGGTTCCCTAGAAGCGCTCATTAGGAATTGCCCTCTAAAGATTTACACGCTGTTCATCACAAAGATTGATTTGGATTGTACCATATTCCTAAATTCGAAAAAGAAATGCTTCAAATCTTTAAAAAGTAACAATTCTGTTTTAGGTTCATTCAGCAAATTGGCGTGCAAATCGATTTTGGGGTTACCCTTCTAACGAACTATCATTACAGACTGAAGAAAATGTGAGAGGGGAAGTTGACCCAAATTGGACTCGGAGACTGACAAACAAACAAACCAAGCAATAAAAATAGCAACCAACCACGATAATGGCGCCATTTTAGCTCACGCGTTCATTAAGCTGAGCCAATGGCGTACCGATGTCTGTCTATCTGTTGACATGTCTGTCTGTCCACTGGCGCATTATCTCAAGAACACGTTATCGGACCGAAATCTACTTTGTACATGGATCCTGTTTGAGAATGGTAAGAACTGATAATTTTTTGGCGGGAGTGGCTTGCATAAATGATACTAATTTGCATAATCGTGTTTTAGAAATAATATATGGCAGTATCATATCTTTTGAATTTTCCGGTCCACTGAAGTGGTAGTTTCCATATACAATAAGCTTTCACAATTTGGCATAAAAAACTTGGCAGACTTGACCCAAATTACAATTGCAATTGCAATTAAACTTGTCACATCGAGTAATGATACAACGATGATTTCTCATTTGACCTAATTAAAATTTGTACACAGAACGATATTTTCAATTTGAAGCTTTACACGAGGAATATTGCTCACAATGTTGATCATAAAAATTTTAATGAAGGTGTAAACTCGGTGTCAATTTACAGACAACTGCAACATGTACCGAAACACGGGAGCATTTTCAGTACATATCTGGTTGCCAGGTTAAGGTTTAACTCGCCAAACAAATTAAAAATGAAATATCGAACCATCAAAAACCGTTGATATTGAACAACTTTCACTTGGTATCCTCACTCAGGAATAAAGACCGTTAAACGCGTTACGATGGTTAAATTCACACTATTGCAGTGAGGAGCCATTAAATTTAGGAAAACAAGAGCTAAGCCGAAGGAAATTACTGTATCCTGGCATCTTAGTATCATACATTCACCATAGATAGTCCGCTTAATTAGGTTTCCAATATTTATTACAGGGGCAACCAGGGTCAACCCGTTTCCTTTTAATTTTGAGTACATCTTTTAATCGGCAATGCACGACTTTTAACCCTTTGAGCATATATCTCTTCACATTGTGAAAGGCTCAGACTATTCGAAAATGGTGTGAACGACATTGCATACCGCTTTTCCGCTGCATGAATGTGTCTGTTTACTCAAATCTCTTCGACCGTAGTCTAAAGATTTTAGTCTTTTTTTCCCGCCATAACTCACACTCACGTATCCATCTACCCTGGAGCGTTTTGCCTTCGCTTTCAATGAGGCACGCGACCGAAGGAAAAGTTATCAGCCGTTTCTCCGATCCACTGAATGCTGATATTAAAATCTTAGCTTCTTATCAGTTAGATAATAAGACACAAAAAAAACGCCCGATCTATCATTCATTGAATTGATGAATGTAAACTCTACAGACATGATGTGCCGAGTCAGAGTGGAAATTTTAATTGAAAAACGTAACCTCCGAATTCGTTACTGGAATTAGCTTGGTTGACCTTTGCCCTGGTTTTGTACATCGCGTCTCCTATGTTAAAGGAGATTTATTTAAACAGAAAACCATCATCTGAAATGCCAGATGTCACGTTTCTAAATGTAAACAAGACTCGTCTTTATATATATATATATATATATATATATATATATATATATATATATATATATATATATATATATATATATATATATGTCTATCTATCTATCTATCTATCTATCTATATTTTATATATATATATATATATATATATATATATATATATATATATATATATATATATATATATATATATATATATATATGCATTCTATAAGTTAGGTGAATTCTGTTCAATATGTCGCAACTTAAAACCGTACTGAAAGAATTAAAAAAAATCAATTCCGATTTATAATATGTATTACCCAGCAGAAATACTAAGAACGGGCTACAGCATGCTCCGCCTAGCCTGACTTGTGCACGACGCGGTTTTTATTTGACGCTGAGCATTGACGTTATTTGGGTTCCTTGGTGATTTGAGCAGGGATTTAATGACATAAGAGAAAATGCCAAACGAGGGGCTTTGTTCTCTTACTTTTTCATACCTGTGTAAGACTTACGCTGTCTGTAAAGTCGGTCACGGTCAATTTGATGACACTCTGCATAGTAAGGACCATCTATTAAGAGCCTCGTAATCATATTATAATGGATACAGGTCCCCAGGGTGCAATTCTTGGCCACAATTCGATGTGCTGATCGGTGCGAAACTCATGTTGTATGGGAGTAATTTGCCCTCTTTTCTGACAACTTGAAATGATGACATTGTGTTTATATTCATTTTGTTGTATTTCGCTCCTTTTCCGGCGCCAGAATACGCTGCCATTTCCCACTACTAGTTTCTTTTGTCAGAACAGACATTATTGCTTGATGCGGACAATCGATCTCTGAGAGAGAGAGAGTGAGAGCGAAAGAGAAAAAAAACGATTTTCAGAGAACCTGAAAATGAGCTCTCACTAAACGGACAGGAGTGTTATCAATAGAAGTTTCCTTTAAACTTCCAGAGCTGTTTTCTCCGGTTTAAATTTCGTGTCAAAGCCCTTAGTGAAGAGGGAGTGTTACCCCCGCAAGCAATGCTGCACAAATGAACAAATAAAACATGAAAGCATGTCATATTGCCATCGATTTAGCCTCATTTTTACTGACAAGCAGCGCTGTTACCTCTCGGGCAGAAATGACGCAAATTACATAATCTGCCAGTAATGAATTACTGACATGCCCTGAAAGTTTTAGTGTCGTTATAACGATTCGTTCCTGCGGTAATAAAGAATTCTATCCCCTTTTTTCGATTTCGCGATTATATGAAACATGCACTGCAAGAGAAACATTAAATTGGAAGAATATATTTTACATGGGAAACTTCATATGCTGATTGGGTAGGGTATGGATAGGTCATTCAAATATGTCGGAGAAGTAATGTTCTTTTCGGCCTAGGCGTGGACCATCAGATCCTGGGAGGGTTGGTAAATATTCGGAAATCTACTATTTTCAATATTTGTTATATTTTAAACAGCTGATCAAGATGCATTCCCTTTTTTGCTGTATAATTCAGTGTTTGTCACTAGACATTAATGTAAGTACAAACAGCAGGTAATCAGTGAAATTTTTACAAGTTTACTACAGTAACTATTCCTCTCATCTTCCACTATAGGATCTAACGTCCATCCCGTAATGGTAACACATTTTCAATGCCTCGAAGTTGCAACTTGCCATATGCGGGGTTTTAAGACACGACGACACCAGTTCTACCAAGGTTAAGCCCGGGTTTCTGTGTTCTGTGAAGTTCAGAATCTCCTCTGAGAACAAGTTCACTCTAGTAACGAGATGGCAGTGGGCAGTATCGGGATAAACACGACGAGACGTCAGATCTATGCCGAAGGTAATACAGTGTTTCTTTGTTGATGGTGGCGTGACCTTGTTCTGAAAGGGGACTCTGAACTTCTTAGCGAGAATACACGTTGCTTGGTGCTATCGTCATCACCTGAAGTTGACTGTCGGATTTCACCGCATCGACACAGCAAGCTAAGCGACCAATATTTTACGTTAAAAACTTGAAAAATGAATTCAGTAGACCTACGTGTAAAGACACCACTAACTTACAAAGTGCCCCGCTCTATTCGGAGCTGCTATATCCGTCATATTTTAAGTTCTGTCGATAAACTGAAATCTCCTTTCTTTGGAATATATAATTGCGTTCTGCATATTATATGGAGACCTATCATTCGTGAGTGATGTTTGCATACAAACGTCTACAACAGATGCAATATAATGATATCGCTCTCGACGAGTTACCCTCTCTACTTTTCTCCTCTAGAGTAAATGCAGTTCATTGACGCCGAAACGCCCTGCCCGCAAAACCAGATAGCCATCAATCGACATGTCTTTAACGCGGTGGAAACATGTTTTCATGGCGAATGCGCGCATCTAGCTTTACCCGTAGGGGCCTTTCATGCCATCCTTTTCCCCCTCTCTGTATTTTCACTTGTGGTTATGGTTGATTAAATTTGCAACAATGGGGAAACCTTCTCCGCTGATCATTCCTTTGAACTAGCCTGCAGTGGGAACAGAAATGCAGCATCTGAAAGCGAATGGAAATGTTGTTGAATACGGCATAAATTTGACAAAAAAAGGAACACAGTTGAGTGATTGGAAGCGCGTATGTAACGATTATTGCTGATGGGAAAACGCGTTAACCATCACCTGAATATCCAAATGGCTGTGTCGCATTCAGCGAAGAAAATACCCTTTTCATCAGGCTTCTGATTCGGGAACAATTTGCTTTCTGGTTTTAATAGAAGACAAGAAATGCTTCATCAAAATGAAAGGTTTCTTCTCACTAAAGTATGGCGACAGTTTTGATGACTGTTGTTTAAATCGGCAATCCTATTTGCAACAGATGGGCGGGGGGCGAGGGGGGGGGTAGGTGTACATCGATGCAGAGCTTGAAAATCAGCTGAAGTTTAGAAGTGGTGTCGTCCTGGCATGGAGGAGTGAAGTGTCTCCGTCAACGCCAAAAGTCATCGACCTCGACCATGGATTCGCGAATGATTCCGACTTCTCTATATGCTATCACTCCCGTTCTCAAAGGGTAACACATTTTATTCAACTTTGAGGGAATCTCATTCTATCATCTTGCTGAGAGAAATGTCGGACCTAGAGCACGCTTTAAAGCCATATTACTCCGGTCTTCAGTCGCCATTTTATCATGGGAACAGATCAGTTTTGTTTGAAAATGACCGTGACCGTTAAGGAATTTTCAAATGTATCAGTTGATGGAGCGCGCGTTTTAATCATTTTTGTGAAGTGACCGTGAACATCGGCCGAGCATGAAAAAAAAAATCAGTACAAGTTCACTTTTGGGTGTAATACTTCTAGTAAAAGGATTGAAATCATTATTGACACGACGTCAAGCACCTTTCCTTTTTCTAAAAATATGTACCAATAAGCTTCATTTGGACTTGCAAGAGAACTGCTGCGTCGAATGCCTCGCTGTGGAATATTCATTTCAAGGCTTGACAAATGGAGTTCCTATTTCACACTTATGAAATGTGGACTCGTGTCGTTAACTGTAGATTACAGCATTCCAACATAAAGAAATGCGAGACTACTAGGGTCAATGTCAGAATCGTGTAATGTGTCGGTTCATCAAAATTGCCTCAATCAGACTGACAACACACAAGGGAACTTGAACCGTGCAATCGAAGGCGAATGGCCACACATTTGTAGTATAGAAATATCGCCTCAGCGCGTGAACGAGCTAGCGAAGTGTGATCAATATGGATTCTTCAAAGAAGAATAGGCCACGCTGCCCTTCTACATAATCTGATCTGTACTGTTGGATCGTAGCCTTCTAACGAACAACCGAATAGCGGCGATCTTCTGTAAGGATAATTGTCGTTCTTAGTTTCCTTCGAATTTTATTGCAAACCGGGTTATGACATGGTTGCTAAGAAGGGGTTAGGGGTTGGCGCTCAGGCAATGGCCGCGTTTGTTGAAGTGAAGTCAATTTCAGGAGAAAGTGTAATTCTGCGATGTATCGCTATCAAATCACCAACTGATTCAAAGTAATTTAGGGAAGGGTCTTTGCATCTCTCAAGGGGAGGTCAAAGTTCGGCGAAAAATCCACAAATAAAATAAGACGACTGTAGAAAAGACTTGTCATTCAAACACTACACTGCATCTGTTCAAAATCGGTGATAGAAACTAAACAGTGACAAAAATGAAATTTAGACGTTATTTTCAATTATATTTATAAAAATGTGAAGCAGGACTTCGAACTATTTTATAATGGTTTGTCCCCGTACCTGAGGTGGAACAGTAACTGTCACAACGGTATGATTATATCGGTTTGAGTGGCGGCTGTTGACCTATTAATTCTGAATCAAGGCCGATAAAAGTTTCTGCATATTGCCAAGAAGAAAACCAGCGTTATTAATCAGAGACACTGCGAAATTTTAAGATACAATTTGTACGGAAAAAGTGATTTTGTAAAGGAATGGTATAACTGCTATTGGCTTTCGGTCTCACAGGTAATCCGCCTCCGCGTATCGAGAAGCCGGCCGCCGAGGTCAAAAGGTCGCCGCGTTGCGACCTTCTTTGCCGCAAAGCCTCGCAAGTTACGCGTGCGGTTACATAAACACCACTTATACTCCGAGACTTTGATATGACCCCTCATTGACATCTAGAGAGAATAGTAGACGGGGCTCGGAAATTGAATGTTCAAATGGAAAATGGAAAAATATTGTTAATCGGGAGAGAAGCATGGCTTAGAGCATATGGAATTTTGAATGTCAGGGGATAGTGGCGAGTAAAAACACATAACTTGCTACAAAACACGAACTGACAGATGATACCGGGTTGACAGCATCGGCCTTTGCTATTCCCATGTCGAGATACCACCCCTGCGCCAACATATCGTTTACATAACGTTCTACTCTCATGGCAGAGAAATCAAATTTTCTTGTTGAGTCACCTTACACCATTTGGATAAGGCACGTTGGATGAAAACAAGAACGTAGTCATAATTTACTAGAAGGAAGATTGCACACTTGCAGATTATTGGAGCAAACGTACACTTTGCTCTCAATAAAGACGGCATCTGCAAAAAATGATAGTATTTACCACCTGGAAATAAATTTTCCCTCATAGGATGCCCGTAGTTTGTCCTCATCCGTACACAATGCGGATCGTAGGGTCTGCATTGAGTGCACGAAACACACTGATTGCAAAGTGTCTTACTAAATGTTATTCCTCAAAATTAAAATGATAACTTAACCATGCCCGCCTGTGTGTGGAACTCGTCTTTCTAATGTGATTACGTTCTGTTCTAATCACTGCACCTTGCAAATCGCTTAAGGGATTCTCATTGTCCGTGAAAATCTTCATAGGGGCCGATTTGTCAACGTTGGCATGCCGGGATTCGGACAACGGTGGTAGTTACACGCAGTTGAGGGGGAATAATTTACATGGCAAACTACACGTCATAGCGAAACTCTTTTCCCAAGCGAGAACAGACTCTAATAGGCACAAATCTTGTTTTGGTTAAAAAAAAACTTACGATCATTAATATCTTTTCGTCTCCATTATTCTAATTTAAGGTGGAGAAAACTTGGTTAAGCTCCCGCAGTTTTATTGCCTAGAAAGCACCTATTTTCGCGAAAACGATTATGGAAAACGATGGAGTAATACGTTCGCTGCGTCTGGGGATTGAACCGTGGTACCTGAATATTTTCCAATCAAATGTTAATCCGATTTGAAGACAAGGCCAGATGTAAGGTCAGCATTTCACAGGTTATTGTACGGCATGACGATTACTGCGCCTGCGCAGTACTGCACACTTACGTCACGCTTTAGGTGAAAGTTAGCGATCAGAAGATATTAAGTACTAAACGGGGTGGGGCACAAGGGCGCAACGAGTGATTCTTTCAGGTTGCAAGCAACTATAAGGCCTTGATTTATAATCTCCTATCGATCGACACGGAAGCAGAAAAAGTGGTAAAAAGAAAATAAGGATTGTAGCATCACAAAGTTCGTACTACCCTACAGATATGTACGGATACAGTTATCATAGGTGCATATTGCCTACGTGCGCATGTTTTAATGTCAGATAAAACGCATGGTATCATCGGGAGTTTCCTTGGGCATATTCAGTATGCATTCAAAGTCCTTCGCAGTCAGCGCAAAACAATAACACACTTAGTAACCAAGATAACCAGGGCGCGAACTTACGAAATGAACAAAGACTTAGTGTGTTTTGATTTGGCGAGGAAGGGATCGAGGACCGCGAAAATACATCCGGGCCTCACCTCTCAGACGTATGTCAATTTCATTCTGGGCTACCTTCAAAACTCACTCCAACATTGCGTGAAAAACACTGCCAATTATGGAATAATTACCTCCATTTTAGCGCCAGAACACGCGATAAATTTTTCAGAACATCAAGCAACTTAATTAATATCAATTATCCTCTATCTTACACATTTTGTATTCGGCTGTTCCCGAAACTACACGCGATTTTTTGTTCTTCTTTAATCAAAACTCATACACGTGTACTCTATTCCCCTGACTCAAAGTCAAAGAATGACTTATCGTAGGCACGGAGTTCTTTTCTGTCGCAGAAACGCCGGTAGCATGCACAATGTTCCCGCGAAATGTGAACACATTACTTTCCAGATGATTATCAAAATTGCCAATAGCGAGAAATTGTCTTATCTTACACGGTAATATGTTAACTTGCGGTTTCAATTCAGTGTTGGCGGGCGGTAATGCCTCGTAGTTGGATTTCGATTGGTGACGTCATGAGAATACCGCGGGGATGTCGATGCCGGTCCAAATCATCCGGCGGGTTTTTTTTTCAAAGCGCAAGTATCCAAGGCTGTATGTTTTATGAAATGATATGAAAGTGATGCCTTTGATGTGTGCTCTTTTCAGTCTTAGAGAGTCGTCACTCAGGTCGATAACATGTGGTGATGGGCTTAGCAATGACCTCATGGTGTGCATAAACTGGTGAAATAATGATAGTGCCTCGTATTGATATATACAATTGTGTAGTCACAAACAGCAGCTTCAAGTGATGCACTCTACTGAAATATAATATGTCCGTAAAGCAAGTCTTTGAACTAAACAAGGTTATAGTGACCCTTCCAAAGTGTCGTATGCAATGAACATAAAGTTTGTAAACGGTCTGAAGGCACGGTTTGAAATTGGTGAATTTGCGTTAAATTAAACGTGTCTTACGAAAACAGTGATTTGATATGATCATTGGCGCCTACAGAGACGCTGTTACAAACACGGTTAACACTACAGGTTTTCGTGTTATTCTATCTCTAACCCAATCTGAACGGAATCCAGCCGACGGAGGAATTGCTGGATCTAATGAAAGCAATCCTAATATCAGGAATTAAAGAGCTCGATCGGCGACAAGTACCCGATTGACGGCCTTTGCTGAAACCCCCAGACCTACACGCGGACCCACATCAGCGCATGCTCCGTCAAGCTGATGAGTGCCGACATCAACGTGGTAGGAAATCCTGGCACGGGTAGCGCTGATTACACGACCTCAACGCGGGAATCAATATTTTGTACTCAATTAATGTGTTTTACTGTGGGCACAGATAAAACCGTATTATCGACAGCGGTATTGTGTTATGTTCAATGCATTTGTTATAACTGCCACGAATAATTCAGGCGAGGTTGGAACGGCAGTTTTAGATGCACACCATTACAAATCTTTCTTCGGGCAACATTCCGAACTTTTTTTACCGTTGTCATGGAAATGTCTGTCCTAATTTGGCGGCGGCAGGCTGAGCTTCGGGTAAAGAACACTAGCATTGCAGATTGGACGGTAAAACTGCTAATATGTGATCGAAGGTGTGGTTGGGCAAAATAAACACCATCGTGTGGACATGTACCTTCCCAGACAGATTATAATGAAAGGAATGTGTTTACTGTACAAAACAAAATTAAGTAATTCGTTTCGGTGCAGGATTACGGGGTTAAGTCGTGCGTGAAAATATATGAGATTTGAAATAAAGGAGCCGACATACGCATCGTTATTGATGTGAGAAGCTAGGGTCATCGCGCCAAACTTCTATCAGATACGCGTCGTGACGTCACCGCCTGGTGTATAATGTTGACAGGATATGCGGAGATTGACATGACGATGTCGTTTCACCGTAAACAACAAAATGAGATTTCACGGCATACAATCCTCGATCAGTAACACTGGTCAGACTGCACAATGACATTTCAAAAAAAAAAAGATCTCTACGAATTCCATTGTTGAAATGAAATCCGCGTTAACGAACTGTAAGTCGACATCTGAAGACGATGAACAGCTTTGGTTTTGCATACGAGAAGGATGGAGTGAGCTGCGGCGATAAGCCGATTTTCCTGCTGCGTAGGCCGCGTCGGGGAGCCAATTTTCAAACTCTCAAAGTTGCCAGTCAAGAGTCACTCATTGTGTGAAGGTGTTACAAAAAAAAGTGCCAGCGAGAGGAATATTTGCTGTCTGGCGAAACCTGCGCTTGAGTTGGCTGGCACGCATGCATGCATTCATGCATGCATAACTGAACCAAAGACATTAATCCCGTTAATGCTAAAGTTAATATCTTTAAGACTATATATTATGTGCTCAGCATCACATTCTCAATATTAACATAGCATAGCAACCGTTGCCCAGAGAGATATTAATCTCCTATGCACAGCTTAGGGACGTCAAACCCAGCTCGGACCTGTGTGTGTATGGACTTGACATTGCATATTTTGCTCGTTAGCATAAAAACAGATTCCAGCTGACACGATTAATTATTGTCAGCTTTTAGCGGGTCGATCCCACAGCTTTTTTGACCGTCCTTGTTGTTCGTTTTGCAATTTAGTTAAGCAGGCTAGGATTTCCAGGGCTGGCACCAAATGCCCTAAACTCTACTTTACGTCATTTTTGCCGGTCAGAAAGATCAAGGGTATCCCTACACGTCGGATTATCATCTTAAAACCATTTAATTGGCCTGCCGATACAGCCCCCCCCCTCTCGTAAATACTCATTCGGTCAAATTGACGGTAAAAGACGTTCCAGGAAAACCTGCCTGGAGTGACTCGAAAGGGTTTGGGCTACTTAATACGCTCTGTGGATTAGATATTAACTCTGGCTCCGCATTTCAGGCGTGGATGTCAATAACTGTCGGTGACAGATCGCTGGACTCGAAATATCAAAGGTTTCGGATCGCGGTGAAGTCAGGGCGAGGGACCTACGCTCTCGGATGAAGAACGAAGTCCGGAACATGGTTACCCCAGTGGTATATGGATAAATGATCGGGCTATGATACTCAACCCGTCTGACTATACCAGGCCATGCACTCTGGAGTCATCAGACATCCTTCTTAATGAATCCCCATCATATGCATTCCCGATTGGAAGTCATCTACAGCGTACTAATTATAGTAAAAGATGATAGTGTGTGACAGGAACGGGGGCTTTCGTGAGTGAATTGTACTCTTTACAGAAACAAAAATTAATTCCGCCAGTAATACTCACAGCTTTCTATTTCAAGTCCGCACCTCTGTCTGTCCATTGGGAACCGGTGCAGATGCAAGTGACAGATCAGTATCAGGCTCACTCTGTGTGCGAGAAGAAAAGAGTGAGTTAGACGTGTTTGCTCTCTGCTTGAGAGCACTTTGCAGAGGCAATAATATAACCCCGTAAAAAACCGTCCACAAATTTACAGTATCATGACACAGATTTCACTGTGCGACGAATAAAATGCTCTAATATCGTGATTATTGTCGTCTGTAAGAACTGATTCTGAAGGCAAATGGCACAGAACATGAAAATGCGCTCATTTTAATGCATCACCATAAAATTTATCAGATACATGCATGTCTTTTCAACCCAAACGACCTCTATGAACCCTCCAGCCGACTGTATATTTTCAACGGTGCGCTGGATCTCGCTCGTTTTCGGAGCGGGTTGTAACGATTTACCGCCAATCGTATGTACATGCTCGCATAAAATCGGCAATTTGTGTTTTCACGATCCGATTTAGTGTAGCCAATGCTGGTTTATAGAAGCACATACTCTGCTCGCGCTGCAACCCGTAATTAAATTAGAATATTTACTCAAATTATCCCCTGGCGTTTTGACCTTAGGCCGTCTCTGATACTGAATAAATTGATACTCTATACAGCCGAAAGATGCGTAAAACTAACAAAAACTTATTTCGCTTTTGCCCCTTCTGACCGACCATGCTCACTAAATTTTCTAATGGAAAACGAGTACGACGTACTAACGTGGTCTCGTTCCAATGTTGACCCACTGAAGCATTTTGTGCGCTTAGTACACAGTCTTCGAGATTCTAAATTAAATAATGTATTAAAAGGCAGTTTTTCTATTAAAAAACGAATCATCGTGGTTACGATTATGGGCTTGGTATAAGGCGCATTTCAAAGGCGATTTATATGCAAATCACCGTAGCATCAGGGAATATGACAGGTCTTAAAAAATAAGTGAAGTACTATATGGAGTACATTTAAGGTTTGATCAGTATTTTTTGAAAGATGCTTTTGCCGCCATTTCTTCTTGGTTTCTTTAGGTTAACGAGATATGGGAGCGACAAATTACTTTTATGAGCCTGCCGCTGCTGCTGCGACGTCTCAAGTATGCGGTCTAGCTATTTACGACGTGTCCAAAAGGAGACAGAAGTAGACAGGTACAGACTCTGACCTTCCACACGTTAAAACAAAAACTTAATCGTCTGTTGCTCGAATTCTCTATGTCATTGATATGTTTTCCATCAAGATGTCTCTGGAAAAAAAGATTGATACTATATACGCCGACGGAATACAACGCAATGCCAATCGTGTTAGGGAGAATTTGTCTTTGCGAGTGATTGCATGTAGTGAAAGCATGGATCCTTACACGTTCTTCTTCCCCCATTACGAGCTGTCATGACGCCGTCAATGTGCATTCACGGGGAAATGTAAAAATAAAGTCTTCCTTTATGGACGTGGGGAAAAACAACGTTAGCCACGACGGTCCCAGGCGAGCGAACTTGCACCGGTTTTCAGTTTCCGTCGACAATTAGCACGCACGTCCAGCTGTTAGGGGCTATAAATGAGAACAAACTTGTGTCGGAATCACACGAGACAGCAGGTGTTGCTCCATGAGAGCTGTGACGGACTTGAGAGCCTTTCCCGTTTAGTTCTTCTCCAGCTCTTGTTTTTTTGTTTCGCGTGGAAAAATTATGCCGCATATGGTGAAATGGGAATACAAAACCTTCACTCAGCAAAGAAATTTTATTTCAAAGTTCAACCTGACAGCTTAATTTCCCTCAGCTTTTATTTTATCCGCATTTGATCGATTTTACCATTCATCTGTGATCTAAGAAACACACCAAGAATTATCATTCTATGCAGTTTGCATTATCCCTCTATTATTAGTACGTGCAGTCACGTCAATGCCGCCAGTATTTTCCCATTGTAGGGGCAATAATAAATGGATTCGAATTACAGAAATAATTTGTGTAAAGATTGAGAAAGATTGCCGCAATATTCGGCGTTTTGCAGCGCCTTTATGTGTGGTCATGGCTCTCCACAATAGTCATGCTCAGACCGATGCAAATATAGCACTATGATTGATACGTAATGAAGAATATTTAGCGTGGTATGCGATTCTAAGATGGATGAGGCTGCCCCGAGAAACTGCGTTTGGTTAAGGGAGTTACCTGTAATATCCTCTAAATAGAAAGTGACAACAAGTCGGAATTATTCAAAATTACCGTGGTATAGAAAGCGGTGTCGTGACACAAATGCTGAAAATGGCTATTGAAACCCACTCCACCTAAGTCTATGTTTGCTCCCCGGTGGTGGCAGTCTCGGAGCAGCCGGGTACGCACGCTCGTTAGAAATTTCGCGGAAAAGGGGTGATTTTAGTCGGAAATCACGGAGACATCTAGGTCCGTGAAATCGAAAAAAAGGGGCACTTTTTCAGATCACTCTCCGAGAATAGGTCTGGTTCTCCTCCCAAGACGCTTTCTCACTCGAGAGAGTAAAACCCAGCAGCGGTCCCCCCAAGCCATGATCCAGAACCGTCCCGGGAGAACCGTACATCACATCGTGAAAGTGATTGTAACTACGTGCCCACCCCTCAAATCAGTTCGATTAAAATTTATAGTATGTTCTGGCTGTTTAGAAATCCAGTGGCCGTCCCTGTGATGGTTAACTTTGTTCTTGTGTTTTATGAATTGATACGCTGTATTACCGGGGGGGGGGAGATAGCTAATTCAACATCCAACAACCACCTCCTGTATGACTAGCAATATGGCGGTCCGATGGTAGAGGTGTTCTTCGCGGGAGATGCAAAACCTGTGCAGAAATTGCATGGAATTTGTCAGTGAAAATGACAGTTTGAGATGCGGTTATTGTGGATGTGTACCTGGAGTACACACAGTGATTCAAGGAGTGATTCAAATGTTGGAAAGTGAGTTCTCCGAGTCAAGTAAGTCTTTTCAAAAACTTAGCGAAACGCATAAATTATAAATTAATGTACAGCTTGTTGCGGATCCGTAGCCCTACCACTCTCTTTGCTGGTTGTGTTGGGGGACTCCAGAACCGTCCCGGGAGAACCGTACATCACATCGTGAAGGTGATTGTAACTACTCTTTGCTGGTTGTAACTAACTCTTTGCTGGTTGTGTTGGGGGACTCCCCCAACACAACCAGCAAAGGGAGTGGTAGGGCTACGGATCCGCAGCAAAAATGTAGCTAGCTGTGCTGTTTGGTCCATAGTGGCTGTGATATCGCAGCGGCCCAGTGCTGCTGTGGCGTCTATCGAATGCTCTCGGGGCCAAGGTCTGTGGCGATGACCCTTGACCCGAGCGCGTTCGATAGACGCCACAACACCACTGCGATATCACAGCTTGGTCCATAGCTACTAGCTTACAAGTTGTAAGGCATCGCTGGTCAACTCAAGTCAGAGAATCAACATGAGAATGCCTACCATTATTTCTAGTTGAACCAGTTGTCATTTTATAGATTGTACTAACACTTGCATGAGGTGTTTTGTAGTTGTAGTATTTCTCTTTGGGTTGGTTGTCATTTATTTGGTAGATTATCTGTTCAGGTTATTGTAATAAAAGTGCATGTGGTGTTTTGTACTAAGAAGTATTTCTAGTTGAATTAACTGTTATTCAGTAGATTGTACCCGGTTTATTTTACTGACATTTACATGTAGTGTTTTGTAGTACATATAGTTGTATTAACAGTTGAGATTGCAGTATTAGATAGATAGATACATGAAAGCAGGAGAGTACTATTTATCCAATCTTTGCTGAAATTCAGTGAAAGAAATGGTTGTAGCTGGTGGCAAATTTCCCTTAGCTACAAGTGATTTTTCTACAAAAGGATTTTTTTGTTTTTGCAGCTACAGATGACGGATGATGTCTAATAACTCAAGAGCCATCAACTAATACAAGATCAAAATGGATCAGAAAAGTGATTGTATATGAGTGTGACTGATGAACATATGGTGAAGACAAAACATTGAACGATCACTGTATTTCAAGTTTTCATTATGTTACTAAGCATACATTGAACAAGGCAGTCTGTTACTGTGCACATCAAACACAAAGTCAACCCATCCTAAGCTAGTGTATTATGTGTTCCTTTTTCACCAAGAGTCAGCACACTTGCTTTGAAATTGGTAAATAATGGTATTCAAATGTCTTGGCAAACATTTAGGTAAAATCTCCCAGATATCGGAAAAAAGGGGGTGTTTTTCGCAGTGATTTTCTCCCAGATTTTCCCAAAAAGGGGGTGTTTTTCAGAGAAAAATTCTGGGAAAAGGGGTACATTTCAAACTCTGCTAACGAGCGTGGGTACCCACCCGTCCAGAGACTGCCACCGCCGGAGTCTATGTTTGCTCACTGTATATCGTGACCGCATGGTAACAGTATACTGATCTCGTGGGCACGGTTTGAGATTTTCAAGGAGAGTTTTTTTCAAGACTTATTTGGATGAGGATTTACCTGTGAGATATCTGTCATATCTATCCCGCTGTGTTTTTTATTGATCGTTTGTTGGCTTGGATCAAATCTAAATTAATTCATGTATATACGAACACGAACAGAAACGCATGCAGAGGGGACCCCTAAAAGAAAACTTAACTCAGACGAACCCTCACCCCATGAAACACTACAGAATGATGAACTCATGAAGACGCAAATCATAATGGATGTCCATCTGTAGAATCTTTTCCATCAAAAGATAGCACTCAATACCTAATACCAACAACAATTGAATTGAATAAATTCTGGTCTATAAGGCGTATGGCTTAAGCTACCCCAATGTGCCTAAAGCACAGTGGAAAATCGCTATGCATGTCTTACAGCTCCGGAGGCACAAACCGAAATAACACTGCCAGAGGTAATGCGATACTGAATGTTATTTCTTCCTGGCGTATTCATTGCTGATTGTAACACACATTTACACCCTCTCCGACTGTCAAAGAGAGACAGAGAGAGTACGTGTGTGCCTCTAAGGTGCAATTTTCTTATCTCAAGCTCGCAAAAGAATCTGCCAGTTCACTTTGTAAATCCGCATCTCGGGGCGATAAGTTCGCGACGTAGAAGTGACATGGCGGCCGATCGACATCATTATAACTATTTTAGAGCCTCGTACTAATCATTTGTACAAACACTGGACTGAAGAGTGTACATTTATATCTCCTGAAACTGCTAGGCTAGTAGAATCTTCCCACCACGTACCGAGCGTGTCAATATTGACAATCCTTCGAAACGTGACATACGTCTCGGCGAGCACTGTAACCGCCTCACTGTTTATTCGAGCGATCAGGCCGTATGATGGATGAGTTCAGATTTACACGCTTCAGTCCCGGCTCCTTGGCGATGCGAGTCCAGGTTCGCCGCGCTTCCTGCAAAACTCCGCACGCCTTTTGTGCCAGACCCGTGAGAACGTGAGCTCCCTCCATCACAATTACGCCGTCGTTAATAGCAAAGCTCGGACAACCAAACAAAACAATTTCCAAAACATCAATCATTTTCACGAAAGCTGAAAAACAGATATATGCTAACCAAGTCACGGCGGCGCGAAACCATACATTGCGTTTTCGTTGAGAGTTCGATTGCGGGGGGAGGGGGGGGGAAGAGAAACCTCATTCCTGCGATATCGACAATCAAAACACAATTTACAAAACTTGTCAAGTGAATGTGTTATCAAAAGGTTCAATCATCAGCCAGCCTTTCGCTGTGTAGACTTTCATATTCAGACGATTCAGCGGTCGCACACACTGGTTTGCAGCTGCACGTTATTGAAGGCAGAACCGTCGTGGAAATTAATGAAATTTTCCTTTTCCAATTAAAGCCGGATGCAGCGTGCTGGTACAGAGTATTCGGCACAGAACACCTATCGCGGGCAAAACAGCACGCTGTACACGGTCGATTCGAGATTCAGAGAGCGGCCACTTTAGGTTTCACAACGCAGCCCTCGGTGAACAGGAAATGAGACCTATTTAAACAGCTCGCTAATATCACTGGTTGTTTTAACGTAACACAAAGCATTCATAAATTAGTAAATGCTAGAAAAAAGGGCATTTAGATTGTAGATGGCTGAGAATACACACCAAATAAAGTGGCAGAGTCATGAAATATGGTGGATGTACATTAAGAGACGGAGAGCCAGACAATGGCGTTGCGTCACCTGTTATATATTTTCCCGTCAAAAATAATCGAATTGAAATGTGACGTCGGCAGGGTATGGCAGTTTCATTTGAAAACGTCGGCGCCTTTTGTCGGCTCAGTACACGAACAAAATATAGCAATCAGCTATATTCAAGAACACCATACGCTCTCCACAAAACTGACACTGTCGTCGATAATGCTATAAACTTTCGATCGGACGGCGGTTTATTGTAGGACATTTTACACAATTAGTTTTTTTACATCTTGTTATTCAGTGGCCCTTTTCCCCCCAACAATGTCCTCGGCGTAATGCATTGGTTTGAGGGAAAATTTAGCTCCGGGCATACCTACGGTATTTGAAGCGTGTCTTCATTTATTTGCAATAAGCGGCGTTGAGGTAAAAATAGTTCATGCTGTCGTGCGTGAGTCCGTATGATTGGATGTGGTTTGTCATATGTCACAAAAGTTTTGACCACACTGATTTGGAAAAAAGGGGAAAATGGCACTTTCTGTATCCAGTAGTGTGTAATGGAGTGACCAATGACATGGAAACCACGCGGAGTGACCTGTAATCATCAACTATTTTTGCTCACATTTATCCCCATGCTGTGTACAAAAGTTTTTTAATCTATTAGGTCATGTTTCCCACATTTTATGCAATGTTTATGATCTCCTATAAAAGAAATGAAGGCGTTTCTCTCATGTTTGTAAACCATGAACGATTTTCTTTCCCTTTGAAATGTAATTTTGACCGTGCAAATTCAACTAGATTCGGCAACTTGAATAGATTAGCAAGAGGCAGCGGCATGTAAATTATACCACCTGACTCTTGCAACAATCAATACTCTTCGTAGTAATTACAACAAGCCAGGTAAATCAATGTTCATTCGCTTTTAAAATATGCCATCTCGCTGTGGTCATATTTCGCAGTAAACGCGATGTCAGCATTGATCTAATGAGCCCCGCCTAGGCTTAAAAGTTCACCTCTGTTACACGGCGACGCACTCTCTTTTCTTGTTTTCAACCCATACAGGAAAAAAAATTAGAATTCAAAAGTGTGTTGGAGAAGAACGCCATCTGGTACCCGCTTATTATAGAAGGAAAAATACAACCAGGGGGAAAATATTGCATGTTCGTATTCATGTGATGATAATGAACAGATGTTAAAAAACAAACAAGGCAATGTTGTTTACCAGTTTTCCTCGACTTGGAAACAAAAAATGTGTCCGCAGTTAAAAAACCCTGCAACTTATTACGCAGTTGCTTTTAACTTGTATGCGAAACGAGGTGAAATTCAAGGTTAGTGACATTGGGAAAAGTACACAAAAGTTGTTAATGTCCTGATCTTGCGGCGCTTATTTCTTGAGATGACACATACTTGACGCTGCCGCAACGCTCTTCGGAGACACGACTTTTTAATGTGAAACAAATTAATTTACTTCGGAAAAGCAAGGACATTTTTTTTTCAATAATGAGTCGAGGTGATGCGCGGTGAGGTAACGATGATCTCTTTAGAGACTATGTCAGCTATTATCACGAACATCCTTTATGCATGTATTCGTTGAAAGGAATGTTAATTTTCAATACGCCTAATTATCGCGGGAAAAGGTCACTGAAAGGTCGCCCGTTCCGTGAATGCGATGTCCTCAGGTGAGCATTACAGCGTTATCAGTCTGTTTGTGCGGTCGATCATCGGCAAGACAAATTAAAAACTTGCACAAGACACGTTTTCCCAATATCGGGCTCTACACCTTCCAGGCTTTTCTACGTCTACTGGCATTGTTCAATTCGTAGATACGTCATTGCAAACATTCGGAAAAAGTGAAATCAAGCCGCGGCATTGAACTGCGCATAACACGTGACTGTTTACAGCCCAATATCGATCATGTCACGCGTAGCTTGTGAAAGGTGCGGTAGCTAAAACAGATGCGCCGATATTGATGCCCGGAAGCAACGTCCAACTGACACGGCAATCTCAACCTGAGCCAACAAGTCTTGAATTTCTTTTCCTTCTAATGCTTAAGAAATACTGTACTGTTCATAGCCATGCTTCATTGCTCATTGGCTGATGAAACTTCTAAATTTACTGAATAGCGTCGCACATTTTGATGTAGTTCTTAGTTGAGTGTTTATTCTTTTCACACTTGCAAGGCTGTCGTTCAGCATTCCTGCATTACGCATGTACATGTACACTCACTGTGTGGGACTGATAAAACATACACAGTCTCTGTGATTACGTACCTTTGATGAACAAGGCAAATGAAAGAAAATCGAGGTGATCAACTGACACATAATTCGAACGGTGCAACAAGAAATGTTTGCATTGATTGCATAGCGAGCCAATTAGCCCGAAATGATCTATGTGTCGAGACGACCAACAAGTGACCTCTGCTCAGCGTGACACGACAAGAAATGACAGGAAATCATTGACCTCTGACACGCATTCGTAACCTTAGTGTAAGGAGGAATATATGTAATGGCGCTGGCTGTAATACATATTATTGGATGATAAAGTATCGATTTGATTACGCCAGACGTATCCTCATGCGATTTCAGACGAATCACTTGACACGCATTGAGAGTAAAGCTAGACGCGAGTACAAGTGACTTCACGTCTGCTAAAAACACTTTTACGGAGATCATATAACTTCCTTGATATCAAACATGAATGAATCAAAACAGATGAGGGCACCATGGGAAATGAAAACTTCCAGTGAGGATTCTGAAACTGGAATTGCAGCCTGAAGGACACTTCTCAAAGACGAACGAGGATGAATAACAAGTGACGCTTAAGTAGTCCGATTCATGCATGCACTCCATGGACAAATTCAAATAGAGACGAACGAGGGAAAACGAGAGGCGAAATTAATATGCCAAATCTACCGTCGACGTAAATCACTGATTTATTGTAAATTTGGATACAACCTTTAGCTGATACTGTGCTCCGGTCAACTTTTGAACCAATAACTTTTACAGTCACACGGAGCCGGAGAGGTTATCTTGGGCACAGCAAACACAGGTGACAATGCGTTCCGAATAAATTAACCAACGAGAGAACTGTCAGCTTTTGTAATGCGGTGGTTCATTGCTGGTATTTTTGAAACCGAAAGTGTGAACCTATTTTTATTGATACATCATTCCAAACTTCACAAAATGTTCAGTGTAGCACGATACGAAATAACTTATCCTGTGATCCTAAAGGGGGCTTCCTTTACACGCATATAAGGGTTAAAATCGAAGTATTTTAAACGAAAATTTGCTCAAACTTTCCTCAGCGAAACTTTCAACCATTCTCTGACAGAGGTCAATATGCAAATTGTATAACTACACATAGACGTTAGTTTTCTCTAGTGTCTATGTACTACAGAAACAAATTACCTTTTATTTACCGATATTTGAAATTCAAAATGGCTGCCATCTGTGTGTTAACTCTATGGGGAAATAATTAAATTTCTGATTTCAAATTCACCGAACTAACTGTGAAAACCCTACTTACTCCAAGAGCTCCAAAATGAACCCCAAGAATGGTAGACCGGAATAGAGTTGTTAAAATTTGAGCGTCCGAATATCTGTAACCGAGGCGCATTCTGCATTAATATTGACATGCGTGCAAACGTAACTGCGCACATCTGGTTCTATCTATATACACACGTCATATGGCAATCATACGGTTCAGAATAATGTATTCTTACGTGATACCAGTATGCGCCGAGCTTAAACGCTGTCGCTACGTTTTGATGTTGGCGATTCAATCGTGGGCAATTTCATTAAATTTGGATAAACCTTTAGAGAGGTAAAAAACCGAGTTTCCAATGCATCAGGTCGGGGGATTTTGCCTTAATACGGGTTGCGGTTTTTCTTTCCTTGGTATAATGGCACCGAATCTGTGTTTATGACGCATTTTTTCCCTTTCGCCGGGCCATTTTTAGGGGTACTCAAATTTACGTTTGCGAAAATTAAGCAGCAATTATTGCAGACAATTACCTTTCCAAGGCAATCATATCGATACTTTAACAGAACCACGAAGTTACCGTCTGTGGCCCATGATTGATTGTGTGATTGGTACCTTCCTATTTTTAGAACAGAAAAGGGTAAAGGGTGACGTACTTCTATGCCAGAAGTGCCAAGTACATGTACACCATGGAGCAAAAATGGAGGGGAAATCCGCACAATTGAGTTATGCAGAAATGTATCCTGTTAATCCGGGCAACTGGACACAAACCCTTCAGGCGAGCACGTCGGATGCATCATGCATGTTCCAAATCTGGGAAAAAACTAACCAGAGCCTTAGCCAAAAACGTGGCACAAATGTCGCACATTAAAAATATGACAAGATTCAAATGATGTATGGCTTGAAACGCTTTGATAGCATTCAACATGCTCGAACCATATGTCAGAATCTAAAAATATTCCGTTCCATCATATTATATGTTGCTTCCATTTTGATCTTGATTTTTTTTATCGGAAGATGTCATACTTCTAGAACCACCATTGAAGTGTTTCATTCATGTTGTAAAGATTATTCAGGAAATGAAATATAAGATAAACTCTGCTTATGTTAATATAGAATTCAGTCATTTTAAAATAAGCAATATTCCAAAACACCATACTCTTAAATAGTACATGATCTACTGCGTGATCCAATCGAGTCACTAATACGGCAAATCTATTGCATTTTTACCGTTATCCGTGGCATATAACGGCCAAGTATATGCGTCACCATTTCCGAACTGTATTAATTTGAGATTAAATTTGAGGAAGTACGTGCAGTCGGTATAATACTAGTAGACTGAAATGAAGAAATACGCATCCCCACCCCCTTACGCACACACTCTCGGTCACTGTGAACTAGAACATGACAGTTTACGAGATCCCTTCGCAGAAAGTGAAAAATCATAATATATATAGAAATATATTCTTCTGTTAGGTTTATTTAGATGAGCTGACAGAAATCGCAAATACAATAAACACAACTTCACCGTTAATACCCCCACAACCTCCCTATTGAGAGACACGGAGTTTTGGAATTATTGACCAAGGGGAGTGTTACTTTTCACCAATGTATGCCAATACTCCAATTCTGTCCTTTGGAACATGCTGCAAAAATTGGTCAAAATTGCTTAATAAAGTAGTATTAAGTCTTCCATCACGTCTTACCGTGAATGAAATACCATATTCCGTCTTAATTGGAAACGGCATCAGCACTTCCGCTCATGGGATATTACATTTAGGATTACTTCGATTTTAATCTTATTTTTTCAAATTTATCCTTTAAAAAACAGGCATCGATTTATTTCACGTTGTCAATATCGGCACACTTCAGAGAGTTGTAATCAATTTTGCTTATTTTTGAATGAAAACATCGCCGCATCGACGTATTTTTATTCCCTTTCAGAAATTATCAATATGAAAACAAATATTGTAATCAGGATTTTATGACCTTTCACCCTAAACGTACTGATCAATAAGTTTTGATATGGTAGATTTAAGTCCATGGAAACTCATACACACAAATATATATATATATATATATATATATATATATATATATATATATATATATATACACGCTGCAATTTACAATTATTAATTTTATAGTTTTTTTTACCTCAATGAATGCGTTTTTGTATATACGGTTTTAGATATCTAGATATAGATAGATAAATATGATCAGACAAGATCAGATACAATAGATAGATATGTTGATATGTTTCAATTTTAAAATAAAGATGTCATTCCGTTTTTGACCTCACTGAACTTTTCAGGCACATATGCATTGAGGGCACATGGTGGTATTGGGTATTTTTAGAACAATATCCTGGATTTTGTACAGTGTTCAAATTTTATCGTATCATCCACCCTTGCCATATGATCGTTATTCACGCTGAGTATACCAAGGTACCAAAATAACCCGTCAACCACCATGAGATATGTCCTGCTGGCAAATTGGCAATTTTTCACCGAGCCCCATATCGTCCTAAACACCGTAGAAACCCGATGTGTGAAGAGTGGACAGTGGTAAAATATGTTTGATATCGTACTCTGCGCGAAATGGTGGGACACGGCTGTTAGAGAACGGATAAATTATTTAAAGTTGTCTTTTTTACCAAAAAAACGAAATATTTCTGCATTTTTGTTTAACACTTTCTTCTGGTATTTTAAATGCGACTAAATTTGACTAGTGTGCAAAAACGCCCTTCCCTCTAAACGAAACACGGAAAAAAATTACAAAGCTAATAAAATGTCCATACAGGAGTAAAACTTATCAACGCTTGCGGCTTTTTTCTACACTGGCAGAAATACTGTTTATTTTTAAGATCACAGCAGCTTTCAGTAATTCGCTGTATGTATTCCGATGTGTTTGGTTCTTCAAACATCTAGAGTGTGTCTTTTTTCTACTCTTGGATTTATTTCCTCCACAAAATTTGAAGAGTTTCCACCCATCAAACTGTCCGTTTTATCAATGCTATCTTAGTACGTGTTGATGCATGTGTATGGCTCGGTGGTCATCCGTTTAACGGTACACTCTTGCGGTAACTTTTGACACAGAGAAACATAGACTATCTATGTTTTTTCTATGCTTTTGATAATATTTTAATGATGATTATGTTCTGTAAATCAAATACAATTTTGTATGCCGCTCCGTAAGGGTGTTAACAAATTGTCGGCCTAGCCAACACGCACTGTAATTCAATACATATGAATTCTAGGCCACAACAATAATTATATATACACACACACACATATATATATATATATATATATATATATATATATATATATATATATATTATATATATATATATATATATATATAATATATATATATATATATATATATATATATATATATATATATATATTATATATATATATATTATACACACTACTAACAATAATATAGATAATATAACAAAAATAATTAAAGTAAAAGGTTATAATGTATGTTACTTAAGTTTCATGATCCTGCAATCTTCAGATAGAATATATATATATTATATATATATAATATATATATATATATATATATATATATATCTACAATTATATATATGGATATATATATATATATATATATATATATATATATATATATATATATATATATAATGGAACTGCAATTTACAGATATGACAGAAACATTAAAATTAATCAAAAGTTACAGCAATGGAGTAATTTGAATAACTAATTGAGTAATTTGAATAAATCGATTTTCTGGTGAAACTTGCTATCTTGATCGTTTGATTAGGACAAAGGAAGATCCTTCGGTCGACGCACATAATTAATCAATAACGGTAACTCATTGGCCACCTTAATATCCGTACAATAGATGTCAAGTAGTCAAGTGGATTAGGAAAACGGAATGACTGAATTATAGGTCTGACCAGAATTCCATGTATCACAATACGATAAACAGCCTTACAATAGGTTTCCAACCGCGCCTTGGATCGCCAAGCAACGACCTTGAGTTACTCGGACGTTCGAACTTTCACCTGGGGCGAACAGGAACATCTAAAAGCGAACTGATTTTTAATTCTTGCTTGAAATTCATCCACTGCGACAGACTATTGCCTTCGCTCTATGCGTTTCTTCAAAAACACATTTTCAATTTCCTGGTCACACGAGAAATCACCCTATGCTACGATTACTCAAATGCCTGACTTGTGGACAAAAGTTCTTACGGAGAACTTTTCGAAGGAAAAAACATATATTATTTACTTGTGATAAGAATAGTTGATGCCAATATCTTTTTTTCAATAACTGCAAAGTGTGTTTGATGGGTTGCGAAGGCTCTTTACGTTTTTAGCGTAAGGACCCCTAAACGCAACAAAACGCTTAACCTCGCAGTTGCCTTGAAAAGCTAGACTTTAAATATAACCGCGGGTGGCATTTACAGGTCCCGTGTGCACGCAATGAGTGCACATAGAGCGCTGCCTTCGCCCAGAGCTGTTTAGGGTGCCGTCAAACTCTATCACCGCGCACTTCAAGGGTCGGCTTTCTGGCGATGTGTTCGAGCAGTTTTACTGCGCGAGAAATTCAATTCCTTGACGCGTGGATCAGTTGATTGATGATTCATACGGGGGAAATGCTGGTTTTTTACTAACTTGCTTTATGCGTGTGTGCATCTGAGATGTCATCTTGCATAACGAGTAATCAACATTACCGACCTTTTACTTTTTCTTTTTGCCGCAACAATCACTTCGTAAGCAGTATCCCCGTAACCGGATATTTGTACAACAGAAAAAAAGTACTACATATAGGTGCGAATTTGAGAAACTACCACGCAGCTTATTCAGACGAGTGAACAATACCTGGGGTACGTTCAGTCAATAACATGGATGAACAAATAATGTTTACAAGAAAAGTAGTGCCTTCAGTCTTATGGGACGGGCTAATATTTGCTCGCGCTAAAATGCTACACTGAGTCGTTAGAATGTTCAGTCTCTTTAAATTGACTCGATCAGCCATGTTTGTTTGTTTTTCCAACATGTCTATATAATGATCACTTACGTTTGAAAAAAACAACCAAACAAGTAATGCCCCTATTCAAGCTCTGTTATTTGCTGTATATCCGGTGACCTGCACTTACTTTTGTACAATGAACTTGGTTCTATAGGCTACCTGCAGAGAGAAATAGTAAATTTTTTTCCACACACATGCTCAGGTTGCCATATGTTTTTTTTGTACTAAAGCTTGTGTTTCAGCTGTGAATACTTTTCTGAGGACCCCTAAAGCAAGATACGTAATATTTTGCAGATGTGAACGTGTGAGACCTTTAAAACTACATGTAACCGGATTAGATATGGAAATAAAGTATGATTGATATAAAAAATCATATAAGATGGAGCTTTAAATTATACAAAATTATATCGCATTATTTTTGTAAATTATCAGTAGTATACGAGCTATTCATTGAAATTTTAGCACCTTCTTTGCATTGTTGAGATATGCGGTTTGCTATTGTGTGTATTATTTTCTGACAGTCAAGAAAGAATCAGACCTAAAAGAGGAATACAGCGCTTTGATATTAGCGAGTTTGCTAATTTTATCTCTGTTTCGGATTTTAATATTTTTAATCTGCCGTTATATTTTACACTGGTACATTTTCTAATATGTTTTATAAAGCGTGTCCAACGGCTGATTTATGATATTCGGATTCGCTATGAATAAATTATTACAACCTATTTCTATTATCATTTATTATTACCACCATGTGTTGTATTGGTGACACACCCTTTGAACCTTCGAAAAGCATGCTAGTCGTCGCTTTCTCTAAATCATGAATATAGATATGTCTGTCTCCTTCCTGCGTGTTTTTTAATCGCAAAAATTATACACTTTTCATTTAATTTTCTTGCTTCGCGATGCTGAAGTCCCTCATGATGTAATTTAGCCGTGACAGTTTTCTCTAACAAGAATAGCGTCATGAAAACAGTCGTGACATATGCCTGACGTCATCACTTAACTCTCCATTTTATGAAAGGATCAAGTTTTCTGTTCTATTTATGCTGTCGTTATTGGTGTTTTATGTGCTGTATTTATTTGTTTCATGTCATCGTATTCTCGTTTTTTATTTATTTTATTTTCAGTGCAAAGCAGGTCTACATGTGGAAGATCACTGTGCTTTATCGTAAAAGTTTATGTTCTCTAGCGTTTAATGATCTCTCTACGCTGCATTGTAATCCTCTGTGGAGCCCAACTGAGGCTGAGTATTTCTAGACGAAGCCTCAAATGGGACTGTGTGACCTGCCACACTCTGATGCAGTGACCTCTACCGCCAAAGATAAACTGTTCTCTTGTCGTGCTGAGGTCGGTGATGTTACTGCCTGGCTACCTTCATGTCAGGTGACTCACCAAAGCGAATCAAATATAAGGATAGAAAGCACATTGTCAATGTACGCCCCGTCAAATAGTGACAAGAAGTATGTGGACTGTAGTTGTTGAAATTGTAAGACCAACGCGAAAGCTATATAGTATGTACGCATCTTTGGTCCTCCGAAACCACGTGTACGTTTGACCACGCTTGGCGCGTTCGATACTCGATCCACACATTAATGGGCGACCACTGATATCTCTGACGGGGTATATCATCCCTTTCGCCCTGTCACGACTGCCCACCAAGAAAATGCCGTGCGTTCAATAGAGAAACAATGCTAAGAAAAGTAACTCTGAACCTGCGTGTCGGAATCACGGCGTTAAATGACTCCATTTATGTAACAGTATGCAAGGTCATCGCCGTTAACCCTGCTTCAAGGAATTTGTGATGAATTTTCAAAACAACCATTCAATTTTATAATCTCCCATACGGCTGTCGTGAATTTAAAACGTTATAAATACGCAAATCCATTTATGACGTTCCTTTCTAATGAGTTAAAATAAATTACACACATACTTGGGCATGTCAGCGGGAAAATGAGCGGCTTCTGTTTTTTGACCGATAATTAAGATTTTAATGGAAAATCTAATAGTTTCCTAAAAATGGGTGATGCAATGCCCTCTTGAAGTGATTGACTATCGAATGTCTGGCAACGATCTGCTTGATGCTGTTTCGCTGTTATGCTTACACACGCACAGCGGCGGTGTCTTATATCTGAAACGAGGGTGATTTGTTCTGCCATACAGTTTTGTCACAAAGACCTGACATATAGCCGAGGTCGCCGATGTACAAACCTTGCATGTTTTGAAAGAAAAAAAAAACTATGATTGAGCTCTGGGGAACGGAAAACGATTGAGTATCGTTAAAAACCAGGTTGTGGAATCCCAGAAGACCAATATTGACTTTTGCTTTATTGAACAGGTATCTCAAATGAGGTGGAATCGCTTGAGGAAAGCCCCGTCATTGCCCTGATTGTATTTACAAATTGGACAATGTCCGGCAGTCATATAAACAGTTTTGAGGACATTGCTTGGCACAGTAAAACACTCTCGTGATTTAGGGAACTCTTGCATTCTGATAATCAGCGGAAGAAAGAGAAAGTGGAATGCGGTTGATGCCGCATGCAAACATGTGCAATTCTCAAAACGTCTACTAAGAGGAGAGAGAGAGAGAGAGAGAGAGAGAGAGAGAGAGAGAGAGAGAGAGAGAGAGAGAGAGAGAGAGAGAGAGAGAGAGAGAGAGAGAGAGAGAGAGAGAGAGAGAGAGAGAGAGAGAGGGGGGGGGAGAGGAGGGAGAGAGAGAGAGAGAAGAGAGAAGAGAGACAGAGACAGAGACAGAGAGAGACAGACAGACAGACACATAGACAGACAGAGTGGGGCAGTGACGGACAGACAGACAGGAACACAGAGCGAGACAGACAGAAACAGGCAGAGAGAGGCAGGAGGGGCGGGAGGGAGGTACAGATAAAGGCCACAGAGTTTGAACTGAATCGTATTTGCCATTATATTTTAATTACACATCATCTTATGGCTATGCAATACAAATATGCCTATTTGTTTGCTGTTTGTATTCACACTGTCCTCCCAGATCTGAGAGAAAATGCAGAATTAAAGCGGACAATTAAAAGCATTAAATTTTCGATGAGTCTATTTGTGATCGTTTTTTTAAAGTCTACTTCAAATCAAATTCCTATTTTGACATTAGCACACATGTATGCATAGTTCGAGTTGCTGCTGTAAAAAGTTCTAGACGTTGTGTACGTTAAACACCGTGAACTACAGCCTTAGCCTGGGTGATACTATTATGCAATTCGAAAGAGAATAGATAGTTCCGCTACACGATCATTTGATATATTGAAACTCTATTGACATCCTGAGAATGAAAATTGAACAGTTAAGGTTTGTCTGCCACTTGCTTCAATCACCAATGGCCTTACTTAATGTGATGTATGCCACAGTTAAAGATCAATTTGTCAAAAGCCTGTCGCCATGGTAACGGCGGTAATTGCCGGCAATTTTCTTAAACAAAAATGATTTGAGGAAAACCCGCAATGAAGGTTGCAGCAGAAGATTACAAACTCTCGTTAAAAAAATCGTCTAATTTGAATTTTATCCAGATGCATTCCCAATCTTGTCATTGGAAATTTAGCCAGAGTGAAATTAATCATGGAGGCGACATCTTTACGTTTATTTTGCACAGCTCAACTCAATGCTGTATTTTGATTACTTATTTCTTCCCCCTTTTAGTAATCTCGCTGACAGTGTTTTCGATGGGCATTCGACCAACTCTTATGCATTGATTTCAAACATCACCCGCAGTAATCACAACTCTCTTTCTCGCTGATTGATTGGTGACCTTCAAAAGCCAGGGACGAGGTCCAAAGCTGGCATTTTCCAGATTCCCCCCTCCATTTGCATGAGGTATGGTCGATTTCTTAACATTTTAGCATGGTTGATTGTCGGCATCAAAGATACGTTACTTCCATAATCGCAAAGAGAAGATCGCATATTTTTTGGTCATTTCATTTTTAACATAACGATGACAGTATACTCGTACAGAGTATTTTGCTTGGTCACCTCTGAATTCTGAAGAAATTTTGAATTCAATATGATTGTGAATTCTCACTAAAGTAGTTCGAGGGCTTTTCTCAAACTGAGATCCCACCAAAGGTTTTGTGAATACGATGCGTCGATTCAATTAAAAACGCGTAAGAGTTTTAACAAAGAAAGAACCGGAAGGTCCTCGAATTTAAAGTTGTTAAACGAAGCAAACATTAACACGACTACTAAAAACTCCACAAGGGTTTCAGGACTAGGATTCCTAATGCCAACACATGCCATATTAGGAGCTGATGCTCGCTCTGCTTCAGGAGAAATGGGCAAAAGACTGAACACCATGCTCGAATAATGTAAGGTGATGGTAATGCCTTCCGAAAACAACACTGAACAAAAGTCATAGATTCCACTAATGTATTGGCTTCTACACCTCATTGTGCATTGAAGGGTCGTCCAAGGTTGCGCTGCAAGGCTGAACAATGATAAAGCATGGCAAGTTTCGAACAGTAATTAATTGAGTTTTGAGTCCATTAACATCACACAAGCCACAAAATACCGAGCACTTGTAACACTTATTCTCTTCGGTATATATATATATATATATATATATATATATATATATATATATATATATATATATATATATATATATAATTTATTTACAAGTGCACGTATTTTTATCGTTTGACATATATGTATATATCATATCATATCATATCATATCATATCATATCATATCATATCATATCATATCATATCATATCATATCATACACATACTCGCATTCTTACACACATAGTTTCGATAATGATGGTGTCAACAGAATCTAATGTGGAATCAAATGAACATCTGAAAAGTCTTACAAAGTCGCTAATAGAAGCCAACATATCTACCAGTACTAGTATGGAGGTGTTTACGGGGTAAATAACTGTCTATCTGTATCACAAGCAAATCTGAGCACGCACCAAACGGGATCGACCCTCTAAATACTGAGCATTTCAGCTGACGAAGAAAAGAATGTTTAAGTGGATGCTGGACAACGTGAAATAAAGAAGAAAACCCAGCTTGAATTGGCTAGTCTTGGATGCAGGAAATTACCCTAAGACATACCTTGGCAGTCTTTGCAACTAGCTTGATGAAACACCTCAACATCGACATTGCGTGCATCCACTGAGCAGCTTGATCAGGACTGGAGATTTAGAATCTATGATAGACTGCCGTGTGCGAGGAGAAAGCAGTTTATCTTAATCCCTGATATTTCCAGTATTGAGCGTATTTCGAATCATGATACACAGCGTTCTACAAACGCGATGATGACGACAGTTCACACTTCAAGGGACCTATTTAGGGTGTACACCCAATTAACTGTTCAATATCGCCTCCAGCGGATCCCTTGCTCACCGTAATCTTTTTCAGAAATACCAGATGACGATGCGCAGCCCTGTTGTTTTTGCGTTTGAAAATAGAAGCCTGACGTCAAAACTTGCCGACGGATTATTACCAAGGTAACAAATTGTGTCTACGTATCTCTAACAAGATTAAAACTAATTTTTGGCGAATTAGAGTACTACTTGTCACCAGTTAGCGCAACCGAACACTTCAATTCTTCTGATTTAAGCGATCAATAATACATTTAATGCTTACACGTGCAGCTAGCACTTACTGTTTAAACCTTATCAATAATCAACACGTTCAAAAAATTTGATTTTGTTCTTTTGAAATGCCTATTTGTCTTAACTCCAAGCTACAGACGCACTTGCAAGTTGGAGAACTGGGTGTTTCGGAGTGCATTCAGCGTGAATCCGCGATCGCCTTCATCAGCGCTCCTCGAGACCGACACGACAGTCACGCACGTACACACCCGTGACTCTTGCACCATCAAGTATACTCTCAGCTTCCGGCCGAATGACGTAACTGTTGAAGCGGGGGTCAGGAGTCAGCTCGTCAACCACGGCCATCCGATCGTAAAATGCACTTGAAGGTCCGGAGACAATGCGAGAAAGATTTTAAAAAGTGACTTGTAAAGCTTTCAGAATAAGTGAAAGCGATTCTTGCATACGCGAGGCTGTATTGCGATAACAATCGAGAGTGTACACTGTAAATGGGCACCAAGAACTCGAGCATATGCTCTGGGAATTGTGGCAATCACCCTACTCTTTCTTACCCTAGTTTCTGATTTATTCTTCATCGGTGCCACTCTGCATGCCAAATTGGAGTCAATTAATTACTTCCAAGAATGAACTTTGATCATACCTCTGAGGGACAGGGAGAGAAAACAAAATGTGCATTCTAATACCCACGAGGCTGAAAACGGAACTAGTAATCAGTCTTAAGCAACATTCGCAGCTTTCAAAGCTGAACAGCCAGATTAATCACCAGACACTGCAAAAATGTGATTGCTGAAAACGTTTGTATTATTTGCTGTTGACGCTTGATCCGATCGTATTAAGAGACAGATATTACGTCTATGACTAATTACACTAATATTGTAATAAACAGTAATTATAGTTCATCCTCACGTACATAGATACATACATAGATACATACATAGATAAATACATAGATACATACATAGATACATACATACATTACATACATAGATACATATATACATAGATACATACATACATACATACATACATACATACATACATACATACATACATACATACATACATACATACATACATACATACATACATACATACATACATACATACATACATACATACATACATACATACATACATACATACATACATACATACATACATACATACATACATACATACATACATACATACATACATACATACATACATACATACATACATATGTGTGAACCAACGTTTTACGGCTCATATCTTTTGAAATCAACCTTTCGCCTATGGGAGCCACACTACGATTTTCTGAAAGCATACATCTGTTTCAAGTGTTTTTACTGATACAGATTTTAGACCTTTCTTTTAACCCCCATCTTGAACATCCATATCCCTGCGGTGGTAGAATTTTTACTGTCACCCTGTTTTGACGATGAACGTCGGTAACCTTGGCGGCATTAGTTTAAGTGATCGTTTTAAATATTCAGTATCCTCCGATAAGAATTCTTTCTCTAAGTTATTTCCAATGGGCAGGATTCTGCGGAGGTGAAAAGGTATAGGTCGCAAATGGCTCATAGTTTCAACTGGATGTCATGTGCCATTTTGGAAGCACATCGATGCTAACATGTGCATGCTTTGCCTGCGTGTGTGTTGTTGTTTCGCTAATATGTTGGTTTGCATACATGATGGAAGTAATTGTGACGCTATCATATGCCTGTATTTGGAATGGGCATACATGCTTATACTCCGTCAAGAGGTTTTCGTACATCAGCGCGTAAGAATAATCACGTGTTTGCCAATAGCTGAAGAGGACGCGTGCTCATGAAGAAACCTGCCTATCCAAAGATTTACACGTACGAGGTTGCAACACATTACACATTACAATTAATTATCAATATTATAGTGAGGCCTAATGTGATCAAACGTTGCGCTTACAATATTATGCAAAAATGCTAAAATGCAGAAGTGAACGGGCGAGAGCAATTATCCAAATCAACCTCTCTTTTAATATGGTGTCCACTGAAAGTAAATACTATTAAGGATGGCCTTAATATTTCAGAGTGGATAATGGACGGCCCTAATGACCTCATGAGACGAGATTCACATCCAATGTTGTATGTACATGTCACAAATGTCAGTCGAGAGTGTTTGTATAGACGAGAGCACCAAGTCACCGTTGTGTGTGTAAGTCAGATCCGAGTAATGGTGCATTAATTCATTGGTTGGATGTATCGAAATTCGGCAGTAGCAAAAATAGTGAAGCTGATGATGATACCAATAATCTAGGGACGTTGAACTTAGCTACGAAGCTGTCGGTATGGCTGGAGAAAACAAATCCAGAGGGGCCAGTAATTTACATCCTAGATTTTTACCATCCATAAAACACACGCATAACACTACATACCCCGTACTTTGTATTCATATGACATCGTACAGTAATCGTTTCGTTTACGACCTCGCCTGTGTAAACAACGTGTGTATTTTTTGTCCTTGTGTCCTTTTCTTCCTCAAAGAAATCCATTTTTGTGAAGTTTTGAACATTACCATCACAATTGGGCATCGATTTGCAATATCAGTCATTCTCTTTATACGCTTCATAAACCAGAACAGTGGCTCAAAGGAAACAGTTCATCGGAGTTATTATAACGATTTCAGATATACGGCAGTTTTGAATAGCAACGCTGGTAATGTTTTTATGAAGGGAGAATGCGCGATATAGATTAGTAAACATCTGGTACACGGGTAATCTCTCAATATCTCTTTCGTTGCATGAGAGCTGTTTTCAGGTCTGGTTTTATCGATGCCACTATGCAGAGCCTCGGTTACGGCAATCTAACTGTGTATATTTAGTCTGTGTAACAACTTCATCAAGTGTTTTACAGTTTTTCTCTCGTAAATGAACCGATTAGGGTTCAAGATATATCTGGCAAAAAAGTAATGCTGATGGCCATAAAAAATGATGATCTTTATGATAATGGTTACGATAATGATGGTAATAACTGTAGTAACTATAGGAACGAGAAAATTTAAAATAATGCTAACGTGACGAAATAATTAATGAGAGAAATTATGGTGCTCTTGCATGGTCTCAGTTGTGGCGATGATGATGATGATGATGATGATGATGATGATGATGATGATGATGATGATGATGATGAGGTGGTGATGATGACGACGACGACGATGACGACGATGAATATAAGGATGATAATGATGATAATGACGATAATGACGATGACAATAAAGATGATGTACACGATGCTGCTGCTGCTGCTGCTGATTGTGATAATGATTATGGTGGTAGCAGAAATGATGATGATGATGATGATGATGATGATGATGATGATGATGATGATGATGATGATGATGCTGATGGTGATGATGATGATGATGATGGCGGTGATGATGATGATGATGATGATGATGATGATGATGATGATGACGATGATGATGATGATGTTGTTGTTGTTGTTGTTAATGATGATGATGATGGTGGTGGTGATGATGATGATGATGATGATGATGATGATGATGAGGGGAAGGAGGGGGTTGATAATGATTATGGTGATAGTGGTGGTGGTATAATAGCTTTGACAGTACTTGATGTGGTGATGGTAATTATGTTGACATCGAACGTTAACTTGATAAAATTTCTCAAACTTACTGCTGAATCAGTGACGTAAAATGTTCCAGCTCCCGCGAGATCGTACTACAAAACCTGCGACCACTACAAGGCCCTTTAAATTCATTTTACTGCAGCCATGGAAACTCGCAATGAAGATATATTGTGGCAAAACGTCGAAAGTCATCTAAAAATCAGCTCTTTACAGTGATCGTGAAAAGGCTAACCACTTGAATACATGACCACGATGATGGGTCTTTCAAATCCGTGTTAGCTATATAAAGACACTCAATTCTCACAGCCCTCGTCAGGAGCGGACCTGCTCAGCTATCTGGTGCAGCGTGCGGGGCAGGTTAAATGGGCCATTGTCCGTTTATGAATACTCGAAACTGATACGTTTTGTGCCGTCGAAAATGTCGGCTGATCATAAGTTGCAAATTATGGCTATACTATGATCGGCAGCCATTCGACCTAATTGTATTTAGCGGCGAAGGATTTCATTGAGCAACTACTCAACTAGTCACCGCGTTGTATTCAGCGCATGCTCCGAATATGGCTTGAATTGTGCAAGTGCTGTCCCGCGGGACAAAAGATCTCGTTTTCCTGTCATTAACTCGGCTTAATTGGGCCAATATCACCGGTGACATGTTGGGAAGCACTCAAAAACAGCTCTGACACCGATTGAAGTTCATTTCTGCCAGCACACGCGGCGATGAACAACATCACCTCAGATTTTTGTGACTGGCAGTGTGACAACCCATAAACCATCCGTAATTTACGATCTTGACGCGGCGTGGCATAGCATCGCGTTCTCACCATTGTAAATTTTTATAACTCTGGCAAAATTAAGTCTCGTGACTGTCTTATATCCAATACGCTGGTTGATGGGTGGGGGGGGGGGGGGGGGGAGGGAGCTACATGTTTTTTTAATCACCCCTGAGGCGAAAATATCTGAACTTCAAATGAGTAAGAATGTAAAATGATAAAAGCAGGAGCATCAATACTTTTCCCCGTGAGTTTCGAACCATTGAACTTGTCTCATACTCTGAAAGGATTGAACGTCTGAAGATACGCATAAACATTGACGTTCTATTCATTGCCAAGTCAATACTAAAGGGCTATAGTCAAAGGCAGCGACTCTAGTCACGTCAGGTGCATGCTGGGAGAACGAGCGAAAGAGAGAGAAAGAAAAAAACCCCGTTGGCTTCTGATGGACTGATGAGTACGTTGGAGGTAATTGTGCTATGAGGTTAGTAATATTACTCAGTTTGCGTAGATTTATTTTCACTCAGATTATAAAAAATGCGGCAGCTGTGTCGGACAATTAGAGCCCTCCGGAGGAGTGACATGTCCTTCGACGCCACCTGATCATTTTCTTTCAAAAAAATCTTAAAAATGCACAGTTAAGGTCAAACCATATTGGTGTTAATCTCAGTCAGAAGAAAAGGGAATTTTCACCGTCAAAATATTTCTTTACAGACGCGTTTCTTTGGTGCGGTAATCCTGTATTTTCCCCGAGTTTTATTGGCTGGGCTCTGGATGATTATACCTGTTTACAATTGAGCGCTCGTGAATCCGGCAACCATTTCCAAAAAGATTTCGATTTAAGGGGATATTAATGCTGAGCCCGATGTAACCTCGCCTGATTTGGAAGAAAATAACTCGGATAATTCGAAAATTTAGAAGGTAGAAGGTAAATTTTCAAAGGACAGGACTAGTACTAGATGTTGCTCTGTACAAGCTGGGCAGTTTGGTTTGGTGTACTTGAACCTGGTATCTACAGATTTCTTGTTCAACTCTTTGTATGCTGAAATTTCTGTCAACACAGTCTGTTCTCTGTATTTCAATCAACCCACCGCGCTGATTTGAACCGTCTCTCCGATTCATCGCGACTCGGTGTTAATAAAATTAATGGGAGTTCATAGACCGTGCACATAGTTTGAACAATCCATTACATGCTATTTGCGATTACAACTAAAATATTCAGTTGGCATATGTCAGTAAGACGAAAAATATGTATCCAGAGTTACAGCTAATGTCTCTTTCAGCTCGAACTGACTGCTCCAGGTTGCGCATGACGCCGCGCAAAGGTTGTAGACACTGAAAAGAGACACGCCATAATGCGTAATGGAAGAAGTCGAAACGCCAGTTACTTAATAGGTATCTGTTGTTTGCTGTGTTGTCAAGATGAAATGTAATACCGCAAGATGTTATTTCTATCGCTGGACTCCGCATGACATATAGACAACACAGTAATTACAATAATAAAAGCAGGTCTCTCACGTGTCAGCGTTTGTTTACGCCGGGGGGGGGAGAGAGAGAGAGAGAGAGAGAGAGAGAGAGAGAGAGAGAGAGAGAGAGAGGAGAGAGAGAGAGAGAGAGAGAGAGAGAGATAGAGTAGGAGAGACAGCAGAGAGAATATCCGCGCAGCGCCCTTGCCTGGTGGTCGTCGGCTGGTGATTATAACGCGAATGTTGACAGTATCATATCTTTATCAGAGTCAATGCTGTTACTCTGACACCCCGTGACTGTAGATCACACTTTATACTGGCTCTTGTTTATAGTGTCATCAGTTAGCACACGCGAGCATTACGTTAAGCAATATTACGCGTAATGGCAGTCCCATCATGTTCAGACATGTGTAATCCATAAAAGTGTCTCCTAACTGTAATTTATTTTGTTGGAATTTTTTTCATGTTTCATTCAACTAAATGTGTTCATGTTTTTTTAGCTCTTTACAAATAACGTACTCTGACGGGTTTTTTTACGTCGCACCGATTACATGGTTATTGATACGAGTGGAAAGGTACTCGAGATGTTATCGATCGGACTTTCTCATTCGTCACCCCGGTGTAATTTATCACTTTCGACAGCGAAGCGTGCACAGAGGAATGCTGGTACGTACAAGTGTCTTCGATGTATTGCAAGACATGACATGCAACCCGTCCATTTTCTGCGTGTATCTCTCTCTATATATTCAAATTGATGAGCGCAAACGCTCCCTTACCTCATGTCGTATAGGATTCTTCCGGCCGGCATGATACGCATGTGCTTGTTGCTCATGGTGATCTCGTGCAATTTCCCCTCCTTGACGTTCACAAAGTACAAGTCCGGTGTCCAGATCTTGTCCACCAGCTTGGACCCCGACCGGAGATCAATGTCTTCCGTGCCGTTAAAGGCGAACCGTGGGTCGTCCCATTGCAGGGAGAGGACTAGTGTAGCACCGTAGTCCTGGACGAAGAGACACAGTCAATGTCAGGGTCAAATCACCACGACATCGTCAACAAAACGCTAAAGTAATTTCAAGCTGTTCAGGTGAAGGCTGGATGACTGCGATTTTTTATTCACAGTAGATGAACAAAAAACGCCGCGACACAATCACGCAATATGGATCTTGTATTCGTAACGTACGGTGAAAAGCCGCTTGCATTGAAGATCTCAACAAAAAAATCAACCCGCACTACTATTGACATTTAATGTGTGTATTATTCATAAAGGTGAACCATTGAAACGGTTCAATTTTGTCCTTGAAATGAATGTATAGACTGCCGACTCCTGATAACTAAATCTTACGTTTCCAACATTACACGAGAAATCACCAGTAAATGAAGTCTTGCGGTACACTGAAATATTTTGACCGTGGGGACTTTTAATTTACTCGACATGTAATGTGTACTGAATTGTCATTCTATCCAACCAACTGCAAGCTTATTTCCCTCTATATTGTACACCTGCCTGTTTAGTCAGAGTTTTCCTGGCGAAGAAGAAAAAATTGATTATGTTTCTCGGTTTAGTATTCACCCTATGCATACATTGGAGAGCAGGGGAAGTGAATGGCTCTATCAGAAGTAATCAAGTCGGTATTTACATCGCTTTCGCGATTTCTAGAGTTCGATTCGATGCATCTAGATAAACATAGTTTGGGAAGTCAAATTTTGAATCCGAGTCGGTCTTTTGCTCTCATTTGTATGCGTAGTGTACGTTAAGGCTTTGTGTGTGTGTGTGCGTGCGTATGTATGTATGTATGTATGTATGTATGTATGTATGTATGTATGTATGTATGTATGTATGTATGTATGTATGTATGTATGTATGTATGTATGTATGTATGTATGTATGTATGTATGTATGTATGTATGTATGTATGTATGTATGTGTGTGTGTGTGTATGTATGTGTGTGTGTATGTATGTATGTATGTATGTATGTATGTATGTATGTATGTATGTATGTATGTATGTATGTATGTATGTTTATCCATCTATGTCTCTATCTATGTATCTATCTTTGTATGTATCTATGTATGTATCTATGTATCTATATATGTATGTATCCGTATGTGTCTTTCCCGTCCCATGCTCTTGTACAAATACCCAATCACCATCAGATCGTGGTATAATCGTTCACAGACTGTCACACTTATTATTTATGGTACTTGTATGACGTACAGTGTGCGTTTCTAATTTGCAACCCAAATGCATTACACATGTTCGTAAAAATAGACCGTCCTTCAGAAGACCAGATACAATGAACCGGCGTCATTGGTGATAGATCGAAGAGTCGTCGACTAGATTTTTTGTCTTTAATTTTGAATAAGAACACTTCGACCGTGGACAAGCAATCCTAAACAAATGACGTCCACGGTGAACAAAGAAAAGAAAAGATTCAACCGCCGTGGAATATTCCTGACGCATAGAGAAGTCGATAAATACAAATCGATCTTTGGCACCCAGGAACGGGCATCCATTAGCGATGTTAGGGGAGAGCACCGAGTAAAATACTTTCAGATATCAAGTTTCCAGGGTACTCACCATGGAGACCTCAGACAATGAGTGAATGCTTGTGATATAGACAAATACAGAAATGTTGACAGGGGGACCTGCAAGATAAGACAAAGCAAAGAAAAAAAAACTACATTTAGTGTTTGAGAGACCTCGAGAGCAAGTTTACTCCTTTCGATCGAGCTCAATCTGCTTTACGTGAAATAATGGATATTCTTCGCTCGACAACAAAGGCAGAGTTCTCGACGAGCTCGGTTGTATTTTCAAAAATTCTTAAAGCCAATATAGACCGTGATTCAGGGGGAAGGGCTCTTAAAAATAACGTGATGTACAGAGTAACGTTAAAAGGAGAATGTGTGGTTTTTATAGTGCTCAGTTGACCCATTCTTCCCCACTGGGAAATAGACAGTGAATCAGTTGATTTTGATTTTAGTGCATTGATGGTGTGCGTAAAAGCTTACCGCCGGCGTTCGGTCTGAGTTCTGGGTCATAGTCCTCGTCCTTTATCACCGAGTAGAGCGTTTCCTTGTATCTGAAAGGAGATAAACTTCTGAAAAGTCTATGTTACCTAAACCCGTAATATACGAGACTTAAAGGAAAATAAAAGGAAAAAAAAGATGAATATCACACATCGCATGCCGGGTAGAAAAATATAAACCACAATATGGTCCGAAACAAAAACGACCACAACTGTAGTTCCGCATTGAATGTGGCATTAGTGTGGTGAGCGCAGTAGACATCCGTACATGCCACACAGTTAAATGTTAATTCATGTCTAATTGAAGAATATGTCTGAAAGGTAATAAAAAAGGCAAAAAGTTATCGATAACATGCTTAGTGTATATCTGAATGCAGTGTCTTACGAACTAGCTTATAGCCGATTATCAGCCGTTCACTGAGCCGCCCAGCCTACGGCACGGTTTGTATTTTTATTAACCGAGAAAATTATTTTCTTTATGGAAACCACTTTCATGTTTTAGGATGAAAAGAGCAAAAGTTTGACGCAATCGCCGGAGAGTTTCATTTCATATTGTACATTCGGATACGCGGTAAGTGTCGAGGGAATAGTCGCCTTCATTTTTGCCCTATCTTGATCGTTGCGAAGAGAATTACCACTGCTATGCTGTCATTCGCAGTCATGAATTCAACGACTGTGTACGATAATGGGGCTGTATCTTTCTCAGATGAGATGTCAAATAAACTAGATCAAAATATTTTCAAATGTAAACGGGCAGATACTACAAGTAAATTTAATTACTCGCGCGATCTTATCGACTCACCGCCTAAATTCTATGATCTCTGCATAAACTGCAATGCTCGCCCACACACTGCCTTTTTTCCCCATTTCTCTCTCAGTCGGAGATAAAAATAAAAAGTGATTTATCAGAACGGCCCTAGTCTACTATGGTCGTTAAAATCACCGAAAGCTGCTGGCTTTTCTTTTTACTGAGAGTCGTGAATGCAGAACGTACTGCGCAATTATGTATCGAGGCAGTTCGATACCTGAAGGGTCATACAGTACCCGAATTCGGCCCCTTACCCCCTCGGGAGTGTAAACATGGAACAATTTAAATAATAGCATGTTGGAAAAAGACAATAAGTAGATGCTATTATCTTAATTTAAGTGAATCATCTTCCCCCCGCCTTATGTAGCGGGGACTGGAAACCCTCGATCCTCACTAATAAAGTTTCTTGGCGGTTTTCTTGCTTGAGGCAATGTCGATAATAAAGATCCTTGGGTACAGCTGGAGTACAGTGCCTTGACAGTGTTCCCGTATAAGGCTGCGCATGCTTCGCGGACAAATGCATTGTATCCACGACCAGGAAACAGATTGTCGACGGTTATGAAAGCGAGGAACACTTAAGCACGGGTCAGTTAATTGAAAAGCCTTGACGGGTGGGCTAAACAACTTCGTTTAAAAATCACTCATTTTCTTCGGCGAACAGCGATAAAGAGACAACCAGGAAATTTAGAAAACGATCGAGCTATTGAAAACCTCTATCGACGCCATATTAATGTCGACCCCAATTGAAATCAGTACGTGTCGGTGAACAGTACGTGTTTTACACTGTCGTCTCCACACATGCGCGCTCAAGCACGCGCCCTCACGCGTGCGCACACACATATACACATGGATATATGAGCAAATTTGTAGAACACCTGATAGCGTTCCCCCCATTCTCCTCTTCATAAAATTGGACAATTTATAGGTTGGAGTTTTTTGTAAGTTTCATTGCCAAGACATTCTTACTTCTGATGGCCAGTTAACTTGTTATATCCTTATTTGAGAGTGGGCGCCGCGGGTGTGAGGTGGCAATGTAGATCAATTGAAAACGTGATGAAAATGAATGTTCAATAGTTCTGTGTTTACGATACGGTATCCCGAACACATGAAAGGCAAATTGCCATTATTTTTGTCGATTCTTCTTTGAACGAATAATTTGGCCAGCGGTTGTAATAATCTTTCAGTGGGTCGTAATCATAACAATATTTGTGCTTCTCTCTGTGGAAATCCCTCACGATATGCCCCGACAATCTGCAACCGTACTTATTGTCTTTGTAAACAACATGTGTGGGCGGGCCTCCATTTTTTATTCGATGGCGTGCCTCTATAATTAGAGAGAAAACTTTCATTTTTGAATAAATTTATTCCGTGAAATGTCGACGAGTCTGTGTGTCTGTGTGTTTGCGATTTTTAAGGGTTGAATCTTTGGGAGTATTGCAACCCTAACTGAAGCAAGATGTGTACGTTTTTCCGTGTTGAGACAAGATCGAGAAATGATCATAGCGAGCAGGGAAGCACATCTACTGCGCCGTGGCACCGAAACGACCCCGAACAGAGTCATAAAAAGTGAAGTTAGACCGCGAAAATGGAAGAAACAGAGAAACAATGGGTGAACATCAGCAAGATTACAACTGTGTTGCACATTGATGATGACAAAAAAAAAACTCCAACCGAATGAAGGTCTCACTGGGGTCCGTACAGCTGTCGCAGAAGCATTATCGCTATTGGGAAAAGCCCGTTGAAAAGATGATTCATATACCGTCACATTACATCGAATGTGCTTGGTTTTCTCTTCCTTTTCCCAATTGCACGAGAATATTGATTTAATGGCTGTACCTTTCAAGTTGTATTGGCGCATAACATAATCATAGTCCAGTAAAGATTGCATCTGTTTCCAATCACCAGTGATTGAAAGCACCCCTTTTGATTGACTACTGCCCAAGATAGTATCTTTTTTTTACTGGCGACAAATAAAAATACTCGTACGTTTCAAAAGTAGTTTTCCTCGGGTACGTTTCGACTTCATATCCTAAAAGTGGTGTTTGTTGACGGAGGGCGGCGTATCGTAAACTACTCTCACGACCTCGGCACAGTAAAACCTCGGTAAATGCGCATTTTCTCCGGTTTTATATGTTTGTTTGTCAATTGGTAGATTTAATTGCCCCTTGCTCCTTCTATGCATACCGTTAATCGATTTGCCTCTCTCCTTTGACAAATATCTTACGTAAAGACCACTTCATTAGATTGATGCATAATCCCCGGAGCAGTTAATCTCTATTGCGGAACCGCGATATATGTATACCTTCTTTATGTTATCTTCTGGTTTCATTCGAAAACAAAAAAAAATCGCATGACACGAATCAGACGATTTAATCTGTTCGGAAATATCCGCAAACGTGTTGTGCTGGTATTTGTCACATCAGTTCATAAAGGGGAGCGTCAGAGCGTGGCCTTCAACAGATGCCTGCCTTTCATTCGGCGGCGAATGATGACGACACCGCCGCGCTAAATAGCGTTTACCCGGCTCCCCCTGTCATGTTATTTCAGAATTGTGAAGTGCTGAGTAAGCAGTGTGAGTATTTTAAGCCGTTGACTTTTTTTGATGAAAACGCAATTCAACACACCGAGCTGGAATTCGAGACACTGTACGGACGCTATCTCATTCACTTCGCTTGGCGTAACACAGTCGCTACTGCGGCATCACTCCGCTATCCTCTACCCCCATTTGTTTCCCCATCATGTCACGCAGAACGCTCGACTGTGAGTCTAACTTACCTTTTGTTCCCAGAGGAGACAGCACTGAACACAAACATTGCTAACACCGTCCCTAGCACCAACATCGTTTTGGATGACATGTCTTCTAAGTGGCTCGATCTGCAGTGGTATCCGTTCTCTCCCAACGTTGAATCTGCAATGGAGTTGGGAGCATTGCGAACATTTAGATGACGTAGTCCATCGCTAGGCCAATCAAAGCACTATATGGATTACATTTACCAACAAAAGACTACAGCGCTTTGCTAATGCGAAGTGTCTTCGCCGACGGAATTGCCTAGTGGGCTCCCTCTACCACTGTCAGTAAGTCATTGTACCGGCGATAAATTATATCAAATTGATCGGGAGACTGACTTCACAATTAATTCCCAGCTTCCAGCTCTTACATCTAATTCTGCGAAAGTTCTTTGATTGCGCGAACCCTATTTCTGTGCTCCACAAAGAATTTTAATACTTTTATTCATAGGCACGAGAATTAAGGACTGTCTCATCGCAGCTGTTACCCGCAGAATTATCCGCAAGAATTAATCTTTGGCTAAGTAATGCAAAATAATATCTAATCGCATTGCTAGTTTTCCTGTCGTCTTTCCATGTATTTCACCCTTGTAGAAAATTAATGATAGCTTATAGAGTTTTAAGCGACAAGTGATTATTTATAACCTATCACAGATTTCGTCTCTAAAAATCCGTCAATTGTGAAAAGATTTCTGTCAGTCTTGTGACCATTTTCACGATTTGGCATCGTCAACAACTGACGCGGAGCTTTCGACTATTGCTTCAATGGCGGCTACAAATAGCCGAGCCTTTTTTGACACAGTATAGCTACGCAAGAAACTTAACGACACGTCCTCATATGATATTTTAAACAAATTACAGCTGGAAAAAATATTTAAATATATAATAAACGCTACAGCAGTATGCGTAATTTTTGCGGGATCATGTTTTGGCAAAAGGATGCAGTGTCGTTAATTCAATAATGTGGTCTTTATTATAATCTCTTAAACGATCTGTTTTTAATCAGTCTGTCCTTTTCTACGCAATTATTGTCGATATTCGGACAATATCAACGGTGTTGAAGAAATTTACAGGAAAAAGATGGACGAGTGACTGGCATTCAAATATAACACTTCAAGATTTCTTCCTCTTTTGACCTCTCTTCCCCCTCTATCCCCTCCACCCCCTCTCTCTCTCTCTCTCTCTCTCTCTCTCTCTCTCTCTCTCTCTCTCTCTCTCTCTCTCTCTCTCTCTCTCTCCCTCCCCCCCCCAACAGCATATTCTGAGGCTATGGTCAAATTAATCCGGACCCCCAGCCGATGACGATGGAAAGTCCTGACTGGCCGCGTTGACGTTATTGAAAATAAAAGAAGCTTTTCAGCGTTGCTGTCATGACAACCTCGACTTTGCATGCTCTTCCCTGCGTCGTGAGGATTTGTGAAGTGTCGAGTGTTAAGTGCCAGGCAAGTCTAGTGCCTACACCTCGGATCAGCGTGTCTTGAACACTCCGATTCCCCTGCCACTAGGAGACGTTGATTTCTTTCACAATGAAGGAGAAAAAAGGCAATGCCTTCAGAAATTGAGTAGCAAAATAAAACATGCACACTTACTCCTACAAAAGGAGACTGTCTTTGATCGCGTTGTAACAACAACAACGACGACGTGGCGCTAAAAACACAGTTTCCTATCACAACACAATCGCTCATATCGATACTTTTCAATAACCTATACTGTTAGACACAAAAATATCTACAAAATTGAGTACGTTCCGCCTCATTAACCTCGCTTAGAAAACGCAACTACTCCCTGCCCAAACTAACAAGAGAAATGACTCACGCTATGAAAAGAGAACACAGTTGCGTAAAGATAAGTGGACATTAAAAGCGAATGTTCAGTACTTTAAATTTTTATAAAAATCACCCTGTTTATACAGCTCGTCTGAAATCAGCCCTTCAGTCATTTAATACTGATTTAGGGGAGAGGAGAGCTCGTTACGTGACGAGAGCGAAGGCAAATGCGATACGTCCATACCTAGCTGAAGACAAGGCTGAAATTCTATTGTGAGGGGGACGGATCTTTAGATCTGAGAAAATGTGAAGTATAAGTGATAACTGAAGAATGAACTACATATCTGATAATGAATATCGCTACTTTTTGTCGATATTGTCATCGTTATCATCATTACCATAGGCGCAGTTGTCGTCATGATGATGATGATGATGATGATGATGATGATGATGATGATGATGATGATGATGATGATGATGATGATGATGATGATGATGATCATCATCATCATCATCATCATCATCATCATTATCGTCATCTCATTCACGTCCGAAACACGTTTTAACGCAGTAAAAATTTGCACATCAGTGTTGCTGTGTCATCAACATATATACCAGTCTTCGAAATATAGAAAAAATAAATTCATAATTAAAGTTGAAGGACAACACGAATCACAGCTTTTCTTCGTTTGAGATATTCTTCTCCTGATTATTTTCAAATACCGTATTTCTTTAATATTCACCAAACGTTCATATCTGATTCAGACGCGGTGAGCGAGGGATATTTTTTCATTTATCACACTCTTCTTTAGGAGGAAAAATACCAAGGGGAGGTATTGTTTGGTACTCGGTATGTATTTTCGTTTGGGAATAACAAGCCAGCTTGGCGACAAGAAAAATAATTTTGCGTATCTCCCGAGACCTTTCATTGCTTTTAGATGAATCCCTGGCGAGGAAGCGCGAAACGCAGAATTGCTTCGGAAAACTGATCTTATCAGGAAAGTTTCAAGAGATCTCTTCCCCCTTGAAAATTTCCTGAAGATGTCAATTTGCTGTCGAAGACGCACTGTCCTCATTTTGAAGTGCGTGCTTCAGATCAGAACACGGGGAACCTTGAAATGGCAGATGTTGAGTTTGTATTGCGCATTTTGTCTACACGGATGGGTTTTATGGGAGTCCGAGTTTCATAATTATTAAATAAAGGCACGATCGCTAAGTCGCATAGGAAATGGCGTCTGATTATTGTTTGTGAGACAGTGAGAGATCTCCGCATCGACACTTTGGACGACAAATTTCAATTAATATTTCTGGTCGGACAGGAAAAGTGATTCAATTATATCAGCTTGGGTGTTCACATCAACAAGGGAAAAAATGAAGGGTTGGGCAACACTAGGTATAATGACTGTGTCGAAACTCCTACACGGCACTGAAATTGTGCCCTGTGGAAATGATGATGGGCAGTTACAGCGCGATGAATAATGCAAAGTCTTGGAGATAAAGGTTCGACAACTTTGTTAACGAGTCACGCGGGAGGTAAGGCGAAAAAAACCCACACCCACTGGGAGAGATCAACTTCCCTGGAACCGTCGGTGTTGGGACTTTTCGGAAAACATCGATGCGGGATGCTTAGCTGAGCCGATCAAGGGGCTCGGGTATACGGAGCGCATTTACATGGGAAATGATAACAGAGCAAGGGCAATCCCACGGTGCTTGCACTTAAATGTCTATGAATGCACGGACAAGGAAATTGAAAAAATCTCATTCGTGGATGCTAATTGGGTCGAGTCGCTCGGGTTTAATTGCATTCAATCTCACGACATGGTAAAAACCACCGAGAATTTGCAAGAAAGCAAGTCTGACCATGTCTAATCAACAACATCTCGCTAAGTTTCAATAAGGCATCCGCAGAAAAATGGACAAATCCAATTTATTTCCCCATAACCCGATATGTCCTTTACAATAGGGAGAAAGAAGTGCATGGAATTGCGTTTGCATGATGAAGATGCCGTCTCCCACGAAACAATGAGTCGCACACATAAATAGTATTATCGCATTCATTAACCAACCGACACAAAGGCACGCCGAGCAATTCACAGCCCCCGTAACTCACTCAAATGTATTATTTGAAATTGCCATCCGGATGAGCGGAGGACACCTCTCTCTCTTTCTCTTTCGCTGAATGTGCCTCAATATATGTAATGAAGTCGGCGACAATTAGATGGTGCAGATACTGCGACATTAATAAAGGGAAAGTCAGAGTAAGTATTCATCTTGAAACTTCAAGGTCTTAGCAAAAAGAATTTCTGTTTGTAATATATATATATATATATATATATATATATATATATATATATATATATATATATATATATATATATATATATATATATATATATATATATGAGAAGTCAGGCTATCCCCAGTGAAGCGTGGAGTGGGGTGTAGATAGAAGAAATTTGGTTGAAACACACTGCCACACCCGGTTGTTAGGTTCCAAACGTATATTATACCTCAAACATAACGTTTTGCTTTACAATTAGTGCTTCTTCAGGATTTTCCTACAATGAAAAGTACGAACAGAAAAATTACAATTGTTTAGGAAAATGTACAATGTAGAATTGACTCGATTGGAACTAATTTGGATAATTGGATGGTGAAGTAATATCGATTTAATCTGCAAATGTAAGCTCTTCTGCTTTTCTTTTTAAGTTACATACTTGTTTTTATGAGTAATTTGTCATATTGCAACATTCAGCTATTGGGCACCTAACACTTTTGAGAATTTTGAAAAATATAAAGATCCAATTGTCCCAAACTGGTTGCATGTTAATTTCAAGTATCAGACAGTTTTGACCACATCCACAGCCCTTAGGTTAGTCTCTCTCCTGTCGTTTTTTGTAAATTTACAGACTTTCAGATACTTGTAATTCTACATTGTATACATTTTCCTAAACAATTCAACCATTTCCATCCATCCATCCATTCATCCATCTATCTATCAACCCAACCACCCATCCATCCATCCATCCATCCATCCGTCCATCCATCCATCCACCCAACCATCCATCCATCCATCCATCCATCCATCCATCCATCCATCCACCTACCATCCATCCATCCATCCATCCATCCATTCATCCAACCATCCATCCATCCATCCATCCATCCATCCATCCATCCATCCATCCACCCATCCATCCATCCATCCATACATACATACATACATACATACATACATACATACATACATACATACATACATACATACATACATACATACATACATACATACATACATACATACATACATACATACATACATACATACATACATACATACATACATACATACATACATACATACATACATACATACATACATACATACATACATACATACATACATACATACATACATACATACATACATACATACATACATACATACATACATACATACATACATACATACATACATACATACATACATACATACATACATACATAGTTTCATACAGGTGTGTTTGTGTGAGTTTATACCAATGAACGCCATCACAAATTAACTATTCTTTTGACGGGCATGTCAGGTTTTCAATTTCTATATACATAATGTATAAGCATGAAGTTACCTTTGTGTGTGTGTTCTGCTAATTTCCCTAAATAGACATGACATAGTGTGTATATATTTGAATTACATCTGTAATTGAGATGAACACTTGTTGACAAGACTCAAAGCTACATATATATTACAGGTATCGCCAATATGGTTCTAGCTATTGATGCACATGTATCTATTATTGATATTTTCACAGTGTTGTTCGTTACATATATATTTTACATGAAAGATGGTCATTGATAACTACAGAGAATTAATGTGACAGTGGATATTTTTTGTAAAATAGACCAAAAATGTAAGGTCGCCGCAAGACGGAGGGGGGTATCGAATTTTATATTAGGGTGAGAACTTTTATGTTCAATGCGCATATAGCTCAGGGTTGTATACATAGCTACATCCAAATTTGTGTCTGACTCCAGCAAGGCATATGTTCGGTGAACCATATTGCCTCGATAAAGTTATACAGTGTGATATAAATAACGACTAGATGGCCGGGTCGTTCCACATTTCACCACAGTTCACCGAATTTAAATCATTTAGTAATCATGTGAGGTCGTTTTTGCGGAAATTAGGGCGATCCTGCCGCCAATAAAAAAGGCCTTCTCGTTTCAGTGTTTTTAGAGGAAAATATCATTTTACTTTCGTTTTTGTTATTTCAGGTGACATCCAGTGACACAGATCTATGTCTTTAAATATCGACATTCAACAATAATCTTTCTTGCATCATAATTGATAACACTGTCACATTTTAATCTTTTGAGTGATGATTGAGTCTCTCTGACGGTCATGCGCACATCGCCTTGTCGTGTTGCCTCGTCCGTAGGCAGTCAATTCTCGAATGAAAATGCGATAGACGGGGCACTTATAGATCTGCCTTTAGACGTCTGTCCTTGTGAACATATTTAAGTGCATGAGGCGGTAGACATTCTATCGATTAACGATTAAAAAAGTACTCATTGAAGAGTTGTCGTGAAATGACGTTAGTGCTGCTATCATAATGGCCAATTTTGGCAAAAAGGGCATGGTTAGTTTTTTTTTGCGCAGACTCCCCTAATGATTCACACCTCTGGCGTCTCTGTAGTGAATGCAGCGACGTTTTCAAGCAATTCTATGGTACTTGAGAAGAGGTGCTCCGTCAAAAGAGTCATGAAGCTCGACATCCGGGAAGACCGAATACCAGCACTCTCGTTCGATGCAAATGCCACATGGCAAATGTCACATGCTAACCTTGTAAATGACGCTAAGCAAATTTACTTACAACGCCGCCTTCGAAGCTGTAGAAATCATTTGTCAAGTAGCCGTATGATATAGACGAGGTACTTACTATCGCCGCGCACTTGGAAAAGACGCCGTTTTTTTTCAAGTCTTGTTGGGGACAAGTAGTCTTAACCAAATGGACGCAGGTAGATGGAAACGCTCCGTTTATGCCAGCAAGAGGGGACTTACTCAGGTGTCTGTCTCGGAACAAATGAATATACTGTACTCCGGCTCCTCCAGTTATCGATCTTCATGATTAAGGCGGGAACAGTGACCGTCAGACAAAGGCTTAATTTTCAGTAATAGAATTATAGTTGGCACCTATTCATGGGTATACAAAGACAACGATCTTCATTTTGAAACTACTGAACAACGCTACTCATAAAAAATATCAGGACACGTATTACAACGATTGTTAACTAGTAATTTTAATTTTTCCTTCTAAAAGCATATGTTCATTGTAATTGCTGACAGACAAATGTGATGGAAGATTTTAATATCTCTTTCTCCTTTCCATCTAATTACAGTTAATGATGTGTACGTTGTCATATTGTGTTTCATGCTGTTGTCTGACACGGTAATACATACCACGGCATGCACTCTCCGTGTTATTAATTATTTGAAATTTATGTACAAACGCTGTTTTGTTTTTACATGTCGTTGCCCGGGACGATAAATACAAAGCCTGCAACGGGCGTACATTGAACTGTTTTCTTCCTTTTGCATGTCTGTGTATTTAGATTCAAAGGCCACAAGACGCTTTTCTCTGTTGAAGATATGGACCACTTCGAATTTTTCGGGGTCGCATTCTCCTAGTTATAAAAATTTAGGCCTTCGCGCATCGGCCATGACACCCCTTGGTTCGGTCGATCAGTTTTCTGTCGAGAGAAATTGATCGGGGATAATTGATACAGGCATATTACTTTATTCCGACTATGTGACTCAGATGACGAATGAGCGAAATGATGAATATGTTCAGAGTTTTTTTTAAAGGGTAATTTTTTAATCAGGAAATTGCAAGGAAAGTTTATTCCGGATATTGAAAAAAAAATGTTTAAAACTTACATGGCTGAAGTGGTTCTGTATGAAAGTGTAAAAAAGTAACAGGAGGCGTAAAACAATAAGTGAACAGCGGCCAAATGCTATTTAATCTTGAAAAAAATGTAACACGGAGCATAGCATTTCAGTAAGGGTATGTTTGAAATACCATTGCGGTACATTGCAAACCTATAACATGTAATAAAAACTCCCTTTGACGTCGATGGCTATGCAAACATCGCACTGGCTGACCACCGTTTAAAAATACATTCAGAAACGGAGCGTTGTTTCTCCAAATACAGGTTTATTAGAAACATTACTATCATAATACAGGATGATAATATTAGTTTTGCCTGGAGCTAATAATAAACACATCAAAACATGGCAACATCGTGTTCACATGCGCGATACTGTCTCCGTTAGTGAATACAAATGAAAGTGTTTTCGTCACTCATAATGTGTTCTGTTCATCTGTCCGGCGACGCGGAACATTTCTAGCGTCGGTCGCCGTCTGATTTTGAGCAATACCCTATTTGCAATAAATGAAATCTTGCGTATGAGGTACCGTCTCGGGAGGCACAGAAAACAACTGTAATACAACCAACATTGTTGTATATCAGGCATTTTGCCTAGTGCAAGGGTTGTACCAACCAAGAGGCTTTACATTGCCCCCCACCCTCCAGCCCCTAAAGTGAAGATCTCATTTTAGATAATGTTCACGCCAACTTGAAAGATGTTATTTATTTCTTCACGATTTTAGACAAATTTGTGAACGCGTGTCCCGCATTGCATCACAGTGACAAATGTCAAAGTGGGTTCAGCGCATGTGGCACCGGTGAATAAATTAAATTGTAAATAGAAAGAAAACAACAGTTCGAAGCACCAGGCATATTGATAGATCAGGGAGATGATATGTAAAAATAAAATGATCGATGAATTATGGCTAATCTTTGACCCTCACTTGGCACAAATACATGTCTTTATTTATATAGTACCTCGACCACTTCGGAAAGCAAAACAAAACAAAACAAAACAAAGTAAAACCTCGAAATCAAACCAGACAAAAACACAACAAAAACTCATAACAAAAAAAAACCCATTGTGCAGTGGATAAGGAGGTTGAAAGCGTAGTCGACTCGTACGCAACAGCCTAAGCTTTCCGTTGTCGTTGTTTCGTGTGACCAACTGGCCATCCCCTACCGTAATGTTGTACAATTACAGAATAAAGCGCGAAAAAGAGAAGCACGGATCAAGCCCACTTTAAAGAAATTTACATGACAAACTTAGTCATCCAAGAAATGTCTCTCACATTATGCGAATCCGTTAATCGGGCTCATCCATATCTGTCATATTTTGATTAATGGAACTTACGTAATAGCCTACATACATATGCAATAGCAGTTTCTGAAACTTTTGACGATCAGTCAAACTGACCTACTCTGTGAACTTTAGCCTCCGAGTCGGTCTAATTTATCTGAAATAGGAGACTGGCTAGTCATTGGGAGTTTTGTGGGCTTTCTTTTCTAATTTAGCACGAAATACAAAGAATAGCCATGGCATTGAATGGTAATTTGTATTTTGTTGTTGGCATTCCCGTTAGTGATAGAAAAAGTTCAAGGCTGACTTTAGAAATGATCGTTCTTCTTGATTGCGGTGTACAAGTGGCAGAAAACCCCGTAGGATCGATCTCATTCGCTCCCTCTCTCTGCTTGTCTGTCTCCTTTTTGCCTGTTCCCGTCCGCCATTTGCTATTTATACGTCTACCTGACTCTATTTATATTTAGTTCGCGTGATAGTCTGGGCTACTTTTATCTGCATGTATATCTGTCTGTCTGTCTGTCCGTCTGCCTGTCACTCACACAAATCGTAATTAGACACACGATCTTCTCGCGACGAGCAGTAGTCGTTTCGTGTAACAATATCAAATCACTGCTTATGTTGTTATTTCTGTCGCTGGCATGAGTTCAAATATTTTTGAAGGTGTCCTTCGATCTTCGATGCGGTTTATATATTGTTCCATCGATTACGGTTTTTGAATCAGTGCAGATCTCCCTTTTTTTAAAATGACTACATCGACGTCAACGTACAGTTTTTGCACAGTTGAGCTTAGATCTATCAATATAATATCGAAATGTTTTGGCCTGTGACGGTGCTGCAAATGGTTCCTATGTGTTGAGAGGGCCACGTAAATATCTGAAGACACAAAGGAGCTCGATTAACAGACATAAGTCATCAGAAAATCCATTTATGACCGTTTACAAACACACATAATCTTGTGTACGTCTCTTATAGGTCGTTCATATCAGTAGAACTAATAATACTTCTGTATATCTATAAATTAATTCGTTACAGTCTGTTATCAAAAGAGAGATTTTATGTTGAAAAAGAGAATGAACTGAAAAAATGCGATTATTGTTACAGAACAAAAAGCAATAATAAATGTGGAAAAGTACATAAAAACCAGAGAATTATTAATATAAGTGATTAACGAAGTCAATCGTTCGCTAAATGTGTGCTTCGTCTCGCTCAACAGTATAATTATTCTGACTACGTTAAAGTTCAAACAGTAAAACCAGAGATCGACGAAAATAAAATGATAGCCCCTATACACATTAAAACAGTTTGGATCCCAACTCGCATGAAGGTGAGAATTTAATTTGCGCCTCAAGCGCCCCTGAAAACCAAGTACAACCTGAGTTTAACATTGGTAGGTGGTGGATTTTTTACCTTACATTCTAGCTGCTGCTGCGACATGGCGACCAGACAGAAATGAACAGCCCTCTCTTAAGAAATTTTCTAACCCGTCAAAAGTATACGAGTTATCCGACACACCCAGTGTTGGTTTTTTGGCATTTACATGCAGACTTATTACCCACATACATATGTACTGGAGAAAGAAAATAATTACAGACTAACAACATTAGGGAATATCGCTGCATGGTGTTCGTACACCGGCGTAATGTGGTTTCTGCCCGCGATGTCGAACGGAAGTTTTGAGTTGATTACCTCCACTTTGACGATAATGAATCGAGAAGACGGTATCCTGAATAGCGATCGGCTAACGAGGTACAGGGAGGTCTGGCTTGGGAGTTCTCAAACTCTCTCTCTCTCGCTAGCTCTCACGGCAGTGCACTCCGCGAAGAGGCGAGCAAATTGAAAACACTTACTGTGTAATGTAGTCCGGATGTAAATTTCTTCTGACGATCTCGTATACTGAAACCGATCGATCGGGGCAATAGGGGTAATGTGATGAAACTAGTCCGATATTTTGCGTGGGACCAGCACGATGAAAACACTGTCAGCACCACAAGCAGCGACGACGTCGTGGTGACGACAGCAGAGTTATGGTATAATGAAATTTCCAACCAACTAGGTACACTTGTTGCCGTGCCAGCATTGGAACTCCCCAGGTTTGCGCGCGGAGGCGTCGTCACGTCTCAGGGTGGCGAGTTGAGGCTGATGACATCGGACACGAGATATTAACAAGTAGGAAAAAATATGATAATTTCCGCGGATCAATTAAGTCGTATTGACGAAGTCGTCCGCCCAGCACTTTTCAGTGGAGAATTCAACTGGTGAAAGGACACGCATTGCAACTCCGGCTGAATTTACATCAATGGTAATTAGGCAGTCGCTAAGTAGCAATATCAAATGCAGGGAGGATCGCACATCTCTAGGGTAACTTTACCATAATTTACTTGTCTTCGAACGGACACGCACCGCCGGTTAAGTGATTCATTCTATTTGTGCGCTTAAGTATGGACGATAATTGAGCATCATGTAGATGGAACTGGTCATAACTCAGTGTTTCGATATATACTTCGGCGCTTGGCTGTCGTCCTCTCTCGGCTTCGCCGTCCTGCTTTCCCGTCAACCGCTGGGATCTGTTTATCCGTGTCGCTTGCTGAGCGGCCAGGGGTAACGATCGCTGGAAGTAATTAACTCAGGGACGTCGTGGAATGATGAAGAAGTGCTGTATCCTTCGCACAATGACAAGTAGACGACCAAACGAGGAGGGAAAAAACCTTGTCAAAGATAATTACGACAGATTTTTCCCCGGTTCTTGAGTTTCGTGACTGTGGTCGTCATATGAATAAATAAAAGGCATTAAATAGGCCACGAGTCATGTCTTGAATATTCAACCTTTTTTTAAGTTCTCGAGTTTCCACTTGCGCAGGGCTTAGGCAAGCAGCGTCTCTATAAATACACACGTACAGTGCACAACGATGAAGATACGCGAGTAGATTACTGCGACCTCAGCGAAAATGGTTTCTATTTGCCAACAGACAGCAAGCAATACGCCGTTTTCATACGGAAAGTGCCTCAACCATTCATCGATTTAACAATAGCATAGAATTTTGCTTCCGGATAAGAAAAAAGATGGACTCCGAGTCTGCGAGAAACAGAATACGCGTGATTCTAAAAGCACTCACAAACAACAATGTTCATTTTCTCTGAGGTATTTCCCATTTGGACAGCGAATTTTGATTTCATGTTCATTGTCTGCATGCATGCGTCATTCATCACTTGCTGACATAAAATGGAAAGTTGAAGACGATTTATTTTTGTTCGCTTTTTTGTCTTTAACATGCCTGCCTGGGAAGAACAAACATGGACGGAGTGGCAGCGACTCGACAAAGACAATTTAAATGGTTAATGGTACGACTCGAACCAGTTTTAAACTTTGGATATATACAACTGACTTGTGTATTATTTTTTTTGAACAGCGATGTAAATAATCTACTAACTGCGTTCTCATCCCGCGTAACTGACTGACCGGTGGCGCAATCATGTGACGCACGTATTCAGTGACACTTTTGACAACCACATTTGAATAGTTAATTGATTGACTTGGTGATAGAGTGATTGGCCTTCTGGCTGACGTTGCCTGACCCATCTGATGCTCGAGAGTGACTGACTGACAGATCTATTAATCAATTGATCAATTGACAATTAAATGACTTATTATCTGACTGACTGGCTGTTAATGAGACTGATTGATTGATTGATCAATTAGATGGATGTTTGACACTTCGAAAGAGATGTCCAATTTTCAATGTAGTGTGTGGCACGAGGTTCCGCCATGATTTTTGCATTAGCACAACGGAGGAAACGTGAATTTGTCAATATGCTTAACATATTTTCAGTCTTAAATGCGATTCACCGAAACAACAACTCTTCTTCGATAGACTCTCCCCATATAATTATCAGTGTATCATTAGTGCATGATCATATGTTGGATCTGAATACACAAACATATTATAGGATATACTAGCTCGCACTATTATTATGACGTTGTTGTTGTGTTCATCAAATCCATCGAAACTGATTCCCCCTCAATAGATAAGCTATCTCAAATTGATTCGACAGCGGAGAGTATAATATTCTCGTCCGTTTCAATGGAGAAAATGTCGATTTCCAATCTACACAGTGTTGAAGTGACGTATGTCTGTAAAGTGCATTTAATCACCTTCTGACTAAGCGACACCAAATAAACAACATTCTGTCAAAATTATTGGAAACAGAAAATCTGTAAAATATCGACTGCGTGTAAGCGCACCGAAAAGTTTGTGACTTCACAATGGAAAATATTCATACATGTAAATGGCTATGGCCGTAACTCTTCAGGCAGTTATAAGTGCTCTTAGTCTGTAGACAGTACGTTGAACCCTAGATTGTCAAACTCAGGCTCCATCCTATCTGGTCACTAGGTGGAGCTATTTAGCATGCATTATTGGCATGGTTTATTGTGAGAATGCATGTTGTAATTATTGCAAAGTCATTGGCGTCCTGAACGAAAAAAAATATCCAAGATTGATGCTCCGTTTCCTTTACTGAAATGCATTTCCGGTTCGCTTTGCCATTACTGTAGGCAAGCTACCATCGGTCTAGCTAGGGCATCATTTCAAGTCTGACCCCGTAAAAAGTAATCTTCCCAATTTTTTAAGACCCCATATCACGATTAGTAAAATGTAAATTTGTCAACTCGGTTATCGAAGATGAATCGTTATGATCAAACACAGTTATTAAAGGGATTCCTAGAAAACTTTCAATTTCTTAATGGGGAGTAAGTTGACATGCGTTCACTGGATGCATATATTATTGATATGGCTTTTCTACATGCCGGAGGCTAAGACAACAATTTGGGCGAAGCAGAACAATAGTGAGTCGATTAACTTGTCATGATATCTTTGATACTGAAATAAATGGTAGGATAAAGTTGAACATCAATATAGCTTAGCATGACCGATCATTCTCAAGTCTCGACATAATTTACAGGACAGGGTTCAGTTCTCAAATTCGACTACATAATAGCTTTTCAGTATTTTTCTCTTGCAACACTCTAAAAGTAATCGAATAATTATCTCCGTTTTTAATACAAATGACGTCCCTGTTATTAGGGTATTCCTGTCTTATCATGTCTCACTTACTTTCATATGCGAGCTTTATTATGTTCTCCGATTCCCACTTGTACCCTTATGCAGTCTCGCTCTAAAAGCTGTCGCGTGTGTTCACCGTCATCCGTGCAATGGAGAGAGGCTTTAAATAGATACCACACTAGACTTGCGCCGTTGCCGACGTTGATCTGTTAATTGCCTGGAAATCAAGTGTCGTTGGTATCAAATTCAACGTCGGTGCTAATTTTTTTATTGCTGGCTTATAGATGGAGCTTTGAGGATACGAAGTTAGTAGTTAAGCGCCTTTCTCTGCGTACAGATGAGCCGCTTTGACGCGATGACCCGGTTGTCGAAAGCAAGGCGTACTTTAATTTAATCTCCGATCCATCAACGCACTGCTGCGCCCAGAGCTATTCTCAAAAATGCAGAAGTTACCCCCGACGAGCTAGGAAAGCGCGAACTTTTGAGACCAAACGACAACAGGGCTGACCCAACACACCTGATGTACACCTACACCGGCGCATGAAAATCCTTCGATGATGGATCTACAAGTTTGAACTACATTACACACAAACGAACTTTGCCTGGTTCTCTCACACTATAGTGTTTACATGCAGAGTTAATATTATAGTGATGTCTGTTTGTCCGTTCGTCTGCCATTTGCGTGTCTCTCTCTCCTTTGCCACCTGTGCGTCGAATCGGAATTAGATAGAATTCGGCACACAAATGTTATTGGGGAGGGAGTGGCTTAAATTTTTGCTAAAGAAGTGGGTAAGTGATAGTGATCGCATAACCTCCCCCCAATTATTTTTCTGTATCACAATGCATGCTTCAGGATGTAAAGATTGATGTTGATGACGTGTTGTTTCTTCTGTTAAAGTTCTGCTAAATGTACGGGCAAAGGAAGTCATTCACCGAGCAGTTTTGTAAACGCTGCAGGGGTATGTTTTAGACTATATGATTTATGTGATATATCTGTATCGTGTCGTGACTCGCATTATACTAACATACATTTATATGTATATATCTGTTTATTACTGCTACCAGAGAAATACAATTAATTTGACTAAAAAAAACTCGAAACAACAGCGACATTAAAATATGAGAGAAATGAATTCAGTGGTAAGGTCCAGCTATACTATACGTGTAAAACATGTCCCTGTAATTGAAGTCACATTCAGGGTTTCTGATTATTCTTTCGAGACTTAGAATGTTCATATTTTGAGGTGAAACCACGGTCACGTGAGCTATTAATAGCCTTGGTTTCTCTTTTATTCTCTGTACGTTAATTTGTAAACCGTGAACTCAATTATGTTCCAACACACGATCAAAATAACACTCGTGTAGTGTTTTAAATTGGCAACACACGAGCGTGTACGTCAGTCACGGACAACTGTGTGTAGGCAAAAAATGATATGAAAGACACTGAGGAAAAGACTTTATTTGAGACTGTTTTAATAACCTTTAGGCAAATATTTATTTTTGTGTAATATACTAGGTATCACTAGGCATTGCAATGAATTGGCAATATATCTATCAGCGTGCCGATGGACGTTTTAACCGGCGGTGATGGTGATATTTTGCAATCGTCGCGATCTATTATAAACATTCATGTATGTGTTGGTGGCGAAGATGACAGCTAAAGTATCCGTCAGTATCTCAGTCAAAACACACCCACGTCTCGTACTCGTTGTTTTGAAGAAAGGGACATTTGCGCGAAATGTTTGGAGACAAAAGTAACATTTGAAATGTAATACAAATGTTATTGTGAAAAGTAAATTTACTGGGCGCGTAGTTACATACGAAATGTATATTTGCTCTGCAATCACAAAATCGCTTTACATTTTATGCATGAGTCAACGAACATCGAAATTTGTGAACACACGGCATTTACAGAACGGCGTAGGCGCGCATATTAAACAAACTCTATACATCTGTTATTGTAACTAAAGCTGCTCTTATCAATACTTGTTTATCTTACTACTCGTGAGTTCATTATTTGCACAATTATGTCCTGCTACGCATGCGCTTTTTGACGTTGTATCGTTCACTCTTTTGGGGACTCGAGCATTCTGATTGTTTTCAAGAAATACTTTCACCGTATTGTTCACTGTTTATTGTACCCTGTAGTCGTATTCTGGGCCTACGTATAATTTGGAAAGGGCGTGTAGATAAGAATTCTAAACCACGGGGTAAAATTTCCCCGGCCCACTCACTTTAAATGACGCGCAGTCCCTCATAGGGACAGTGGCCGTAACTTTTGATAATATTTCCGTATTATTATGCACTACAGCAAATAGGTTTCCCCTTTCTACTCCCTACTCTGAATATAAAACTAAACTAGTCTTATAGTCACTGTGCCTGAACATTGTGTTCCATATGCGATGTTTAATGTTGACAAAACTAATTCTGGTCCGGATTTAATTCGATTATTAACCATTAAATTGGCCAGTACATATACATTCAGAATGTAGAAACAAGTGGAACGTTTGGCATTAGGGCATAATTATGGTAGTAGACCAAGAAACTGAATTTTAACGACAGAACACAATTTTCTATAATCACACCAAACGCTACTGTTGATGTAGCTTCAAGAAATCACGTTTCTTCTCTTACTTTAACTGCGCTCTCCGCGAGTCTTCATTAACTGTATTCCGTCACAGCATTGGCAATCCGATGTGCATGGCAAGATTTTCGTATTTTTTTGGCTATTACTCTTATGAATCTTGATGGGACTTGTCTGACCCCCCTTCAATTTTAAGCAGGCGACGTCCCCAGAAACTTGAAAAATACCTAGAGAGAGAGAGCCCTTCAGGCACTTGAAGATATCAGTCAAAATCTCGCAAGATGCATTAGTCTTGCGCCACTCTCTGCTCATCGAAACTATTAAAGCGGTGACAATATCTCCGCTATCTTCACTCACACTAACAAAATGCATCTTCGCAAAAGAGAGCGCTTTACTTTCGCAGTCTGTTGGTTTTCGAGTGTTCCGCAACAGAAATCGAACGCCGCGGGGAATTGTCTGGCTTGGCTTCATCGACAACAGCACCATTTAGTCGTAAAAGTACCGATGAAGGCTCTTTCACAGGGATAGACGTTAAAGTTACAACCAAATAATTCTGAAAGTTTGGAAAATTTATTCATTAGATGAGCTTGTATCGATATTGTTGTGTTCGCTCGCTTTTCGGCGAGAGTTGCTGGAACAGAGCACATTTGTACATTTGTGTAAATAGGGAGTGTAATCCCAACGTGTTGTTGTTGTCGATGATGATGTTGACAGTATTGTTGTGTATAATATTGTTGTAGTAGTAGTAGTTGTCGTTGTTATTATTGTTGTCGTCGTTTTTGTCATCGTTTTTACTACCCTCGTCATCATCATTACCATCATCATCATCATCATCATCATCATCATCATCATCATCCTCATTATCATCACCACCATCATCATCATCGGTTTCATCTTTATTCTTCTCCTCAATATAACCACGACAAGCTCGAAATCTTTACACTCAGTAGATTTGATATATAATCCCGCATCTGTAAAATGGAAACCCTGCTGCAGTGAAATATGAACCCCTAGCTGATCACTTTTTGAAAAGTCAATTTCACTGTGGTCAATTATTTAAAATGTAAGCGTTTCGCAGAACAAAGAGAAGCTTGAAGATTCGTATAGGACATCTGGTACTTCGACTGTAAAGGCAATTGCCTGACTTGAAATACGATGTCGCTACTTCAACGACAGCATTTTCCATTTTCCTAGTGACTGGTCAACTTCGCTATATTTTATTTCCAGCGGGGAAGACTATGCACTGCTGTAAAAGAGCTCCACTTGCGTATTTGAGATTGTTGTAATTTGAATTAAGGTGATATAGGCTGGTGACGATAGGGCAGCACGCCTTATTTCTAGGTCCACTTTTCGAAAACAAGACTAAATAGTGTACACACTCTGAACTCTTTACCTTCCACTAGGGTGTTATTTTGCTCATAATGAAAATAACACAATGGAGAGGGGGTTGTTCAAGCGTTTTGAAAGCATAGTTAATCTGATTAGGGTCATGTAAAAACAGAGAACCTCACCAGACATTTCGCCAGTCCTTATGTCCGTATAGAACGGCAGAAGCAAATGAGTTTGTCCTTGCAGTTCCCTGTATATGCTAATTTGCAAGATGGGTCGCATTGGATGGCTTTCACATTAAGGTAGTAGGCGTCTCGAAACTGGAAGAGAGAAACTTTTTCGCAAACTCTCCTTATTAAGGAAACATTCAAGTAAATCAAGAAAAATTATTAAAATCAGAGGTCACAGTGCAAATTCGGCACCAGAGAAATAAATTACTCAACATGCACCTATATCCGAAATTCAAACTGGGTGTTATCTCCGTGTTAACTCTATGGAGTAAAATTAAATTTTCGATTTTCTCAAAAACAAGACGGTTAAGCATTCCTTCCCTTTGTGAGCTTCAAAACGAGGCCTCCCCAAGCGGTGAACCAGAAAAAGTATTGTAAAAAGAGAGAGACCGATTCTCTGTCCCCGAGGTGCATTCTACCTTGGAATTGGATTTAATAGTGTGAGTATTGTGTTTTGCATTCAAGTAAAACCTATAAGCAAATAATGTCAAGTTTAACGGCACTCTTTAATCGACGTCCTCGTAACGAGATTTGCCAAGTAAATGTTTATCGTCACTGGAAAGTTTTACGACATTGCCGTGGTTAATGCCTGCCTAATGACATGCTCACTGTGTGAAAGGTGCGGGTAGCTGAATGTGTTTTGCCATAGAAATGGCAGCCAGACGCACACTGGGAATCCCGATGTTTACCGATGAAACGTACGGTACGTTGGTCTCTAATGAGGGGGCTTTGCAAACAAAGCCGTCGCTCATAAAAACTGAAAGTAGGAGAACAATTGTAAGGAGAGTTTGTTTTCACTGTTCAAACTAGATTTCCAGCGTTCATCCATTGTCCCGCGCACTTTTAGCCACGGCAGCGCTCTGCTATCGCGAAGTTTTGTTGGTATCCATGGACGCTCACCGCTCGCCTTTTGAGCGCGAGTCAGGCAGGCGTGAAATGCGATACTTTCAGGTGACGCGATTCTACGTGTGTTTCGGAATGCGAATGACGTCGCATTGTTACAAACTTTTGGCGTATTTGATTGTGCTACAAGCAGAAAAAAATTACACAGAGAAAACCATGGCTTGCTCAATGCATGTAAGGCATTTTTAAGGCACGGTTCGCGTATATATATAGATATATTGTCGCACACTGACTCGCCTGTTCATTAGCTTGCGAGGTGGGACATTCAACTTAAGTGGCTGTTGAGTTTTTAGGAGACGTGTTCTGATTCTCTTGATTCAATTCAATCTGCCCAAGACAAGAATCTGCTGTGTAGTGGACAAATCGAAGGCTTATTTCCGGTTATATTTACTCAGGATGGCAACTTTCCGACATTGTCCGGCGCTACGTTTCGTGATCTGTGTACCGATCCTTTTTGCCATGCCTTCATCAAGTAAGTGCGCATGATCAAGCCGTCTTTAACGTTGTTTGCCGTCTTTTTATTTCTTCCTAGAGTGCCCTCTCTTCTGTGCCATTCTTTGCATGCTCCGCGGCGAATTCGGCACTGATCTAATACTGCTCGTTCAATTTGGCTCGCTAAAGTGAAACACGGCTGAGATTGATGGCAGGCAACGTCTCTTATCTCAGACTATCAAATTATCGACGTGGCGGTGTGTTACAAAACATAACGAACGGCGCTAGTGAGAACATTTGATTTACCGCCGATAGGGAAATGCTTTCCCTCTTGGCTTCATCATATACGAATTCACAATCAATCATATACATGTTATTAGTCTGGAGCTCTGAAATATGACTGATTGCTTTCTTGGAAATTCAAAACCGTCCTCTAAATTTCTCCGCAAACGGAACTTTTTACAAAAAAAATCGGTCGATAGATTCAAGGGCGTCGTTACGCTCAGGATGTGTATCTCCAAGGAAACTAGTTCGATTTTTATCAGCGTCTGCGATGGTGAAAGGCTATGGTATCTGAATGGGTTTCTTCGTGGTGTGTGTACAAATTTAGCCTAAGAACGAGACCTCTGGGCAAAATAAGGGTATAAGTAACATCATAACCAAATTGTGTAACGGTGTAATTACAAATGTAATTACATCGAAAGAAAAGCTTGCAAATGAGAAAGCATTACACCGATTGGGTCGATGGAATTCAAAACCATATTTGCAGTCACAAGATTCAAACTAATACCGGCGTTAGAGGTCACGATGGACGGGGGTCGGGATAGGGGTTGAGATGGGTGTTGGGATAGGGGTGGGGGCAGCCAAACGTTGACTTTTTAATTCGATAGCATTCTGCATGGGAAGATGCACAGGGCTGTAAAGTGAATCTTCATGGCCTTTAAGAGGGAGTTATTTCAAACCTTGGAAGGATGGATTTTACGGTCTCATTATGCTTGAGATGTTCATCATCATTAGTATTTATGAGCGTTTTGAGTTTGTCACCGTGATAATGCGAAGTAATGCCGGAAAATAAGTTCAACTTGTTTTTTTTTTCTGGTGTGTGTACAATAACAGCCGCCAAATAAGACCTTGGCGGAAACAGTTGCATTAACGAGATCGTGATCAAATAACAAGCAACGGTGTAAATAGCCGTGTAAAACAGCGTGCAAATTCGAAAATATATCTCCCAACGAAATAAACTTATAGTATGTTGTAAAGATCAAACTGTCGTTGTGTCGGGGAAGGGATGGGGCTACAATCACTGGCGTTTTACTTTGAAAACATTCGCTGACGTTAGGGATGGGGCTACAATCACTGGCGTTTTACTTTGAAAACATTCGCTGACGTTTTAAAGTTCAACAACATTTCAGACAGAAGATGCAAAGATGCAAAGTGTTGTGAATTGAAAAAAAATCAATCACACACGATGATTCCCTCGATGATGAGATATTCCCAGTTGGAAATCACTAAAGCATTTCTTTTAATTGAGGCCGCGATTTCCCGACCGAGGTAAAGCACGACCCAGAACTTGAATAAGTCAATTACTGTCAATGTAGACTCAGGATCGGGTGGTCGTTATTTAATTCGAGTCCCTACCGTAACACCAAAGTTAATAGTCTACTCGGCGGAGAGCGGTGCAGTTATGCGGACGCCTAGACACCCTATCTGTCTGTGTCGTTAAAAGCATATCGAGTTGAAATTTTCATATTTTGTGTCTATCAAGCGCGATGGGAGAAGACTACATGCTTGTATTTTGGTAAAAGTCATGGCATGTGGCACCGATTGAATTACGTGAAGCATGGCCAAATCTCGTTATTTTGTACGATTCTCCACACGATGCAGGATACCTTGCGAGATATCTTGCAAGATTTCTTATATACAAATCTTTGTCAGGGATGAGTTTACGACAACTGAATATCTGTCTATAAGTAAAGCTTGCACGGGGTCCACGCTTGCACGTATCCCTCTGAGTGCAACTACACGATTTCACAACAAGGTAACTCCAATGCAATTTTTGCTGCTCTAATACTAGATAGGATCTGTCCTCGAACCTTCGTGTAGACCTGTCCCTGTAAGCATGATCGTATTTGGAATGCTTGACAACTAATGGAAATTCTGGAACTGTTCGCTTCCCCTGGAGACAGTGGCAAGGTAAAGGTTTAACGTGGTATTCTACACCGCATTTGACGTGGCTCCTTCTAGCGAATCGTCGACTGCTTTCTTACAACCTTGCTCTCTCAACTTTGATTCGACAAAAATTGTTCATGCATAAATCTGGATAAGGGAATCCTTTGCGCCTCTCAATTTGTACGAAATCACAATTTCACTGTCGCCTAATAGAATGTTTTGGGTCATTAATATTGATTAGAAGTTCCATCGAGACAGAATCCGAATCCAAAATTAACCGACAGAAGAAGATTACTCCAATTTGTACCGATCATAGCCCAGCTCACAAGAGTTATTAATTCGGTCTTTCCCTTTTATTCAATTTCCGCGTTTTAAAGCAGGAAACTGCGGACGCGCATTGTTGTTCCGTATGGAACCTCGCCGGGGCCGCTTGTTCAAGTCTCTACCGTGGCAGGTGTCAATATCTGCCGACAACTTGATACGGAGATGATATACGGCTGTTTCAATGAAGAGTGCATGATTTATGGAGCAAGACGACGCGAGCTGTCGGTGACAGAGGAAAGCTGAACGTGTAGTTGCCACCGGCTATCCAGCGTCACGTGACCTTTATCGAATTCTCGTTTCCGAATACGCAGGTGTCGGATTCCGAAGGGGTTCGCTTCTCTGCTGAGAGATTTCACGAGTTTCCCTCTTAAAATGAAACGGTCGATTGGGTGTAGCAAAACAGCAGGTCAAGTACGGCATATTTTCATCTTAATGAGGTTGAAAACATGGGGTCAGTGAGAATCTGTCAAGGTAAAAAGATAACAAAGATCAGTATTTAAAAAAATAATGATGACGAGTTACCATGTTTTGGAAACGACAGTTCTGTCCCATTAATTGAAGCCTGAGACAGTATTTTTTCCATCTGTGTCTCGGTAGCATGGACTAACTTTTAATTTCCTTTCATTCGGCAGTCTGGCAATTATGCGTCTTGCTAGCGGAGAAGGCCTTCGGGATATTTAATTAAAATCAAAACCGTGAAAAACCAAATAAAGAAATCGTGTCCTTCCGTCACAGCATAGCTTACCGCTTGCTCGCCTTTTGCAAAGCCGAGCAATTAATGTCAGAGTTTGAAATGTGACGGAATCGTGGCTGATTGGAAGCGAATCGACAGCAAACAAATGGCGAAATAAGAGATCCGAAAAACGTCTTAATCATTGGCTTGTTTTCTGTTAAAATACTTCCTACGTGCACTCTCTCAAAAGGAAACATGTAACGCTTTGAAAGGGACCTAACGGGGCTTAGATTATGCGACTTTTGTATTGATTCCTACTAAAATGCAACCTTTTCAAAAGTTTCATTGGAAAAATATAAAAAAATCTCTGATAATCAAATGAAACTGAGTCGCCGGGCTGACTGTCAATAAGCAGTATTGGACTCAGTGTATAGTCCGTGCACCTCACAAAAGACGCGCCGTATGCCAAAGGTCTGTTTATTAGGAAGAGCTCACCAAAAGAAAAGTCATGCCTTTGCGCGGGTCACTTGACAGGTGTTATGAACCGTGCACCAGAGAGACTCTGTGCGTCTTACATCGATTACCTTGTGTTAGTGTCATTGGGATTAGTCGATCAAGGGAACCGTCACGGCTTCGTAATGAACACGCCGGACTGACCTCTGACAGCCAGCGGGGGTTGGAAGAGAAAGATATGACGAATTAGACGCTGGAAAAGTGCAGTCACAGTATATAATAAAAGGAAAAACACCTAGAAGAAATTAGTATTGTTGTAAAAGTAATGTGAACTGATTTACCCCACTCAGAACAAACATGTTTAGGGCTAATTTTATGGCCACTAAAGCAGTCTGAATGATGACTAACATGGCATATGGGATTGGAAAAGTAACGAGCGTATCAAAATACAACTTTATTTCACCGCCATATTGCCTACCGAAGGTCATGGCAGCGTGTGTTGCATGGTATTGACAGCGTGGTACCTAATCGATACGCAAAGCGTGGCAGTTATGCGTGGTAGTTTTACCCGGCTATCAATTAATTCCACTTCTCATGTGTTGCTCAATTACGTCACATACACTAGCAGGCAATTATTGCGGCGTTTGTTCACAGCGTATATCTCTTCCCCTAAACACCTGTACAACTTTCTTCCGAAATGAGGCAATGTCATCGATTTGTCATTTCTACTCGCCAAACAGTAAGTAACCAATGACAGCAGTTTACTGTGAACAATCTGACGTGATATCAGCTTTTCGTATCCCATCGTCATTTTTTTTCGTATATTGGCGCTTCAGACTTTCATTGGAATTTTGAATACGTTGACCTTTAAATCTAATTTACGCTCAACATCATGCAGTCATGAACATTGCCGCTTGCTGATGTAAGGTATTTTATTGTACTCCCAATCTAACGTTGCTTTCAGTGTTGACTATCACAGTCACCAAGTGACATACTCCTAGTGGAAATATGTTGATTGAAAAAAGCGGTTCAACTGATAGACAAGTTTTACGTAGATAAGGAAAAGTGGTTTACCTGGCCAATGCATTCGTGATATACGTATAAGCAGAACGTAAATAAAACCATTGCGCTGTTTTTACAACTCATGAAAATCTTTACACCTGTAGTTACTCGGTCGCTCAGTAAAAGTGTCGATAAAATATATAAACACAAAGTCGACCTTTTAATCCATTGCAGTTATACGAAGGGGGTTGTCTTGTCAATAAGCTAATCGGTGTCGGTACAACAGAATGCAGTTGGGGGTCAAACGATACCGTCCAAAAATTCCAATTTAACAGCTCCTGGCCGTTGAATGCGGCAGCGAATGGAGTTTGTAGTCACTGTGCTCAAGCAATTTAAACGCATTTATGTCCGTGGCTGAGTAAATATAAGAAGGACACTGAAAAGTTAAGAGCTTGTATACTCTTCTACTTAAGAGTTTATGTACGTCGCGTGTGCCCTCTGTACGGGATCTGTCCATTACGACCGATCAATAACCGTTAACTCGAACGCATATCCACTCTGGCCGCGGCATCTCGATGGCTCAAGCCGTTGCAAACGCAATCTTGTCAGGCTTTGAATTGGTCTTCTGCTTGTACCAGATTAAATGCAATACAAACAAATCACACGCTGAAGAGGTTGTTACAGTCAACGTGTTCAAATTACGTTTGTCTGAGTTGTGATTAAAAAGACAACTTTTCAGACAACCGATGGGCATTCAATGGAATCAGGCACGTTTGCTTTTAATCAATAGGCTGATTTTCCTTTTTTACTTTCCAGTAGAAAGTTATATTCATACTTCGGATGAAAAATACAAAGAAACAATATCTTCCAATTCCGCGATCAGATAATCGATGATTTCATTTAAATCAGCAATATCTCCAGTCCAGCGGTTATCTCTCCATGATTCATCACGCAAGATGGGACCAATCAGGTATTTCACACCGTCTCGGATATATCATAATTTAGATTTAACAAAAACTGACTATTTTATCTGACTCTGTGACGCATGGAATAATTTAAATTCCGCTGTAATCATTTTTTTCTCGCTAACCTTTAAGAAAATGCCCAAGTCTGCTCGGCATATGCAATGTGTATTTTTAGGCTGCTTTTTTTTTTAAATCAAAGATTCATGAGGGAAAAGTGGTTGTATCATCTAGTCCACAAAGCTGAAAGATTTCTTTCAGTTCCAAACATAGGGCGAGACAACCTTACCACGGTAAATAATTCGGACTTTTTTATAAGAATAACATCAATTTATCTGGTTTAGAGGATTAGTAATCGATGGCTGAATGCAACAACTACGGATGTAACGTATTTTTAGGTCAAAAGTGAGATTTTCAGTATGGTTAACTGCTGACTTATAATGTTCCATTCGATGAATTGGATCAATTAATGAGCATAGCAGCTTATCAAGCAATATACATATTGCCTCAGGTGCGAATCAAAAGTTACAAGATTTTCAACCTTTCTTTTTTGTCTTCAAAATATGGAAAATTTGATTTACTTCTCTCGTGCACTTGAGTATCAGCTTGATACTGTTACTTTAGGCTATGCTCTAGCTATGTCCCAAGTTCATAGGTGAGATGTGTCAATGTTGTGTACAGTGTGCCTATTGCTGCCCATACATGTAGCGTTGACGACGCACCCAGGCCTCGGTAATATGCCTCGAAGGACATTCACCATTCTCTCATTGATTCGGCAAAAAAGTTACATGTAGCTGTCGATTGAGTTTGGCCATTATTTTTACTCTTCGAAAGCGACGATTAGAGTTACAGAAAACAAACAAGCAAGCTCACAAACAAAACCCAGGAGCATTACGCATGGAATATTTCGTTGTAAAGATGCGGAGTAAGATATGTTGACTGTCAGAATGTCGTTTTGGCCGACCTGCATTGTAACCTTTCCCGCACGGTGTCACGGATGGGAAAGATCTGACAAACAAAAGTAGCGACGTCGTGCGTTTAAAATCATTGAAATGTGATCATTTCTACCTTAAAATAAACCTTGCCTTTCAGAATCTATATATCAAGGGTGAAATAAAATACTTTTTAAAACTTAGAAACTAGCTAAATTGTAAATTTTTAATTTAAGTAACCTTTAGTATCGACTGTTTTATTTCAAAATCATTATTCCGAGCGGAGTCCACCGTTTGAAATTCAAACGCTTTCCGACAGACGCAGCGTTCAAACGTCAGGGCTCATGGAAATATACCTGATATCCTGTAGTGAGGTTACAGCTGAAAAGCACGCGGTTCAGATTCGACAAATCCCAGCGTAATGGATCAGTCTCTTTGTAGTGGAGCCGATGTCAGACTTTCACGGGCGATGATCTGTCTTTTGAATTTTACAGGTACGCTGCAAAGTCGTTCACAACGACAGAAATGCTCTTTCAGTTCGTCCGAAACTAGCTTTGGCATGGCTGAATTCGTAAATCAATATTTGCTGAGGAAATAGGTAAAAATCTGTTTCGTTTGATCGATGACGATGGAATTAAATACGTAACTGACGGACTTGAAGTGACCTTAAGGATATTAATTACAAAAGGCCAAGCGGTGAGAAAAAAAGCAGTAAAGCGGCATGAAGGGGTTAGGAGTCCGTTAATTTTGTCAACGTAAATGCGCAATAAACAGCTTGAATCGCGGTTAACAGGTCTTTTCGGACCAAAGAGGACAAGGGAAGCCGCTCGTTGGGTCTGACCTGTACTATGGGTCTTAACGGCTCGAACGAGATTTTCTTCACGAGAAACATTACGGAGTAGCAAGGGTCATATCCGTCCGTGCTAGGGTGTTAATTGATTACATGAAAGTCTTCTTCAATGCAATACGGTCTTACTTCAACGTACGATCGATAGTGTTTGATTGTCGCGGGATACGGTCTGAAACGCGCAGACCTAATCGCCTTCGCATCGAAGAAATCCCACGTCTGCGCCTTCGCAGCCGGAATGTTAAAACGCGAACTGCACTTTCTCATCTCAAACGGAAAAAGGGAGAAGTCGTGGGCTTAAAATATTTAAGATAGTGCTCCGATTCAAAGAAGACCGACATTACCTTGCAAACCAGGGTGCGATTAGTTTTAAGGATTATGTGATTTTAGCACCCGGCTTTGAGGAAAAGTATATATCATCTGAGAAGCCGAGATCAAACACGATATAAATAAATCTGAAGTTCTGGCCCGAACACTTTTAGCAGATTTCATGGTTTCCTGTTATTGACCAGTGATTCCTACATATCTTTTTTTTCAGAGTTGTTTTGAACTACATCTGCCGGTTGCTCTAGAAGGAAATGCTTTGCGGTGAAACCGGCACACGCCACCACTTCCTAGTTTCAAGATTTAATCCATGAAAGATTTTCACCTGATCGATCTGCCTATTTACAGAGATAGCTCTTGGCTTGTACACTTATATACACACAGGGAACGAACTAATCTCAACTCGCATCGGGTCGATATTGTTGGAAAAATACCTGATCGCGCTACGAGACATGCCGTAAATGTGCAATTGCAATAAAAAAGTTTTGATTCAACAGTCATCTCCGAGTGTCAAGTCAGCCATGAAGTCGTATCAGTGTCTCAGACGCTGCAAAATTTCATCACAGTGTCACATTGTTTAGAGCTGTCGCGAATTCTTACATAATTTTGTATTTAGCTTCGGAGCCCAAATATACAGCTGGACACGGTGTGTTATTATGTTTTATGACACACAGCGCGGCCGAGAGGACTGTCCAACTGTGTATTCCACATGATGGTACATCAATTGCTAGAAATCATTCTTTAGAAAAAAACTCGACAAGTCTGTCTTCAAATGCAGTGTTATTATTTGTGTGGCGCAGGTGTGTGAACGCTCCGGGTATTTACACCTCCTGTGTATGCACAGAGCGTGGAGATTGGGGAGTGGCATTTGGCTGTTATTTCTACCCGATTGCACATTTCAATAATACCTTTTCAAACCGTGAGTTTCGAACGTCACAATCTATACCATGACCGATGTCGACTCTCAAAACATCGGCATCAGCAACAACAGCTATAGCGGCAACAGCAAAACTTTAAAAACCAAGCAACAACAACAACCGTGACAACAACTATGACAACAACAATAACAACTTCGACGGCAGCAACACAACAATAGCAGTAATAACAACAACAACAATAACAATAATAATAAATGAATAAATAAATATGTATAAATGAATATGTGCTGATGACAATAGTGACAGTGTTGTTGTTGTTGTGATGATGATGATGATGTATATGATGATGATGATGATGATGATGATGATAATGATGATGATGATGCTGAAAATGATGATGATGATGATGATGATGATGATGATGATGATGATGATGATGATGATGATGATAGAGACGACGATGATTGAATTTGTTGTTAGTTTCTTGTAAAGGCTGAAATGTAACACAGGCAAAGGAAAATTCCCAAGACAATAATGAAGTACTGAAGTTTCCCCTTTATTTCTTTGTAGAGTCCAACACAGTTCCATACTGTGACCCGGATTTTTATCACGTCAGCGTGAGAGAGGACTCCCAGGGAACGGTGCTGACATTAGCGTGTACTGACTCCGATGGCGATAACTTAACCTATTCCGTGCTATCAGGCAACATCAACGACGATTTCACCATTACACAGCTGGCCAGCATCGAGATAGCGCCAAATAGGTCTCTTGATTTCGAGAGCGTTAAGTTCTACAAGGTATCGACAATTAGCTTTTTGTGTAACTCACAGCTTCAGCGTTCTAGCTATTTTTACACAAAGTACATTTCCCTGCTAAATGGAATAAGAGGCCAAACGTGTTCGCTTGGTCAATTTTTAATGTCTGGTGTCTTGTTTATCGCAATAATTAGATTGCCTTATTTTCATTTTCAAAGGCTACATGCGTAGTACGCACATGCAAAGTTCATAAATGTTAAAATAATTTGCGCTAACGAGTGTCATTAGCCGAATTAGGGAAATGTCTAAGACGAGAAATGTTATCAATTTGCAATAACGAGATTATTTTGATGGAATACATTTGAGAACAATGTCGCCTTCGCCGAATTTTGTGCTCTGACATTTGATTTAAAAAAAAGATTATTATCAGTTATTGTTCGATCTGGGATCTGACATACAGAAATGATAAATAATTTCACTGCCTTTATCAATTTTTATCAAATCCCTCTGCGAGACCGTAAACCTGGAGCAGTTGATTCAACGCAACACGAACACACCAATCAATCAATCAATCAATCATCAGGGCAGACTAAAACAAAACAAATGTACATGTACCTGTCCCTGATGATTCTGATGTTTGGCCCCAGCTTACATTCGAAGGATCTGCACTACATACCCACGACATCACAATACGCTTTCGCCATGACAACTCAACAAAAGACAAAACAAGAATAAGACTAGTTTGTTCGTACTTTTCCACTCTTGTCTTATTTTTATTTTCCACCCGTCCGTGTCAATAAAGCTGCTGGTTGCTGCAGAGGACCGGGAAAACAGCACAACTGCTACCGTCTGCGTCGACGTCATCGGTGTCAATGAACACTCCCCCGCCTTCGCTGAAGAGGCATGTCCACACAGAGGGCTGCGTGTTTACGAAAATGCAACCGTGGGCGATTTGATTTTCACGGTGTCGGCGTCTGATGAGGATAGTTCCGATACTTCTGACGGACAAATTACCTACACAATATCAGGTAGAGTGCTGTACTTTATTGGAGTTGTGAAAACGATTCGCCGGGTAATTTCAGCTCGCCAGCTGAAATCATCGATGTCCGTACCAACGAGCGCGAGGACTCTCCCAAAATAATTTGTCCATTCGGCAGTCGCAAATTTAACTTTCTTGCCGTGTGTTTGCGTCTATACAAACAAACTTGAGCTGGGTAAATAGCCTCTGTAACGACCTCGACTAAGTGGTGCATGCAGCCATCATAAAACGCCGAAATTTTCCTCGATGTACAAATATTTTATTTGGAAATGAGGCGACGTTTACCTCTTATTGGTTGCAAATTGGTTTTGATTCTGCCCAGCGTAATGACAGCCGAGATGCACTAATCATGCATCAGAGTGGCAGAGACCCGAGTGACACGCACCGCAAATGAAGCGTTGTCCAGGCAAAACTAGTCAACACCGTTCAGTCCTCGGCTAACATACATTTAATTGGACTGCCAGTCTCCATGGCGACAGCACACAGACGTACAGCGGCGAAGGGCTCTGAATTTGAAGTGGGGGTCCGATTGTCAACTGTTTCTCCACGACACTTGATGCGAGATCTTACGTGTGCGCTGTCATATTGTTAGTTCTGTTTTCGAAAACCTGCTACTGTTTCCAATGAGAACATAACCCCTGTGCGTTTTGGCTTGCATGTGTGTTTCTCTGTTTGCCTGGATGTGTATGTTCATGTTTATGTTCAATGTAGCTACTATTTTGTTTTCTGCGTAATACTTATTTATTTTTATTCATTTCTTCGGATAACAAACAGGAGTATATTCCCGATTGCAGGCTCCGCAAAAACATAGAAAATGTTAAATCTTAGCGGGATTACACATGTGTACGTGTAAATCCCACATATATGTGTTTCACAGTCCTTGATTCGTGTACATCTAAACGCTCTCCCTGTTGTCAGTCACATCATTATTTGTTTTCAAGACAACAGTCGTCTGTTTATCTAAAAGTTCACAGTGCAAGTTTTTTCAGCATCATGTGAAAGAGTACAATACACTCTGAAAGATAACAACAAGAAGTGTTCCATCCCTCTCTCGAGATACACTTGACAATAAACTTGATACCTCTTTTTCAAAAGGTGACGGAAGTGAACATTTTCACATTGGCGAAAAAAGTGGTGCAATCTACCTAAAAAGATCCGTGGACAGGGAAACCACGCCAGAGTACACTTTTGAGGTGACAGCGACCGATGGTGGCGCTATTCCGCACAGTTTCTTCAACACGACCACTGTCTCTGTGACTCTTCTGGATGTCAATGACAACGCGCCGTCGTGTGCACCCGACCCCATGTTCATCTCCATCGACGAGGCGTTGCCATGGTTATCTGCCTTCGCTTCGCTTCACTGCCATGACAACGACGATGGAGTGAATGCTGCCATGAGCTACTCAATAGTGAAAGGTGAGAAGTAGTTGAACGCAACGCAAGTGAGTATATCTGAAGAAAAATAATTACGCAAGCACTGTCCATGAGGCTGTTTCTATTCAAGGTCATTGTACTTTATTGAGACTGACACCTCACATTGTTGGCCGTGTTTGTACTTTGTGATTCATACCTTAATGATTTCTCCTTTCCCTCTTTCATCTGCTGGCAGGTGATATCAGCAAGTTTAGTGTTGATGGGAACGGCAGCTTAATCATGAATGACCCGTCAAGTATCGATTTTGACGCCAGAACTGATATCTTTGCGTTAACAGTAAAAGTCGCTGATCATGGTGATGTTCCCTTCATCACATTCGTTGACATCGTGGTGACAGTTGACCCCGTTAACGAGTGCCCCGTCGTGTTCCCGGCTCCACGCTATGGGAACCTCACAGTTTGTAAGTCGTGTAATTCCTCAACGTCCGGCTGAGTGAGCTCATATTCGCTCTCTGTCTGTCTGTCTGTCTGTCTGTCTGTCTGTCTGTCTGTCTGTCTGTCCGTCCATCTGTCCGTCCGTCTGACAGCTGTCTGTACATGTGTATGTCTGTCTATGACATCATCGTATCTTCCAATCTCAGACAAACTCTAGTTTTTCAGTTTTCTTCTTTCTCTTCAAAGAACGCAATTTTCCGTCCTTTTATAACATATGCAGAGTCGAACAAGTAACTCAAGTCGAGAGAACCTTTTAAACGGATCACATAGAAGAAAAAAGTAACAATATGGTCGGAGAGTTTGCCTGTTAAAGTTATCATCAGACCGGTGTTTTCAAGGTGCCGCTCTGTAATTGACGATGAATACTAATGACCTGATAGGTCACCTGACTGCCCTCCTTGAGACTCTACTTAATTTCACCGATTTGATTTGATTTGCCTCATCTTTCTAGTGCGCCAGGGGAGGAAGCAGGTTACCATGTAAACAGAAGGCTACTTGATCCCTGTACCAGGTTGAAAAAAAAATGCCGATAGATGCTTTGAGCGTAGTTACAAAGTAGTACTTGGCACTAATTGGTTAAAGTTTTGTCTTATCTGCAGAGTAACCACGCTGTTGTCTCACCGTAATAAAGGCCAACCATTCAGTTTCAAAGTCATGAATGAAAGTCATGAGCCAACGTGCAAATTTTGGTAGCAGAGAAGCCAATTACCCAATACAGATATTTGAAATTCAAAATGGTCACCATGCCTGTGTTATCTCTATCAGGGAAAATAAAATTCCCTGTTTTCACGAAGCTGTCGAAAACACTGAAAACGAGGCCCCAGATTTCTACCTTAAAAGGGGAAATACCTGTAACTTTTTATGATATAACACGACTAGAACTAATTTGAGATAATTGGATGGTGAAGTAATGTTGGTTATATCTGCAAATGTACACTCATCTGCTTTTCTTTCTGAGCAATACATTTGTTTTTATGAGTAATTTGAAATATTGTAACATTCAGCTGTAGGGCACTTAACACTTTTGAGAAATTTGAAAAATATAAAGATCCAATTATCCCAAATTAGTTCAAATCGTGTTTATTTTGATTTTCTTTGCGTATAGAGAACAAAAAGTATGTCGATAGGTGAAATATTATCCTCGTGAATGACATCGCAGTTTGTACACTGTGCTATGTTATTATGGAAAATGATTTCTAGTCAGTTGTCAACGATGACATTGGACCCTGCACGCGTACATGTAGTTGAACGCCAGGCATTTTGACAAGTGTTACAAAGAGAACAACACTATTTGAACTAATTTGGGATAATTGGATCTTTATATTTTTCAAATTTCTCAAAAGTATTAGGTGCCCTATAGTTGAATGTTACAATATTACAAATTACTAGGTCATAAAACAAGTTTATAACTTAAAAAGAAAAGCAGATGAGAATACATTTGCAGATATCACCAACATTACTTCCCTATCCAATTACCCCAAATTACTTCCAATCGTGTTGAACGAAAATAATGGAAAATATATCAAAAGTAACTGCTAATTGAGCTTTCATTCTAATATAATAGAACCACTGGAATATTTGATAAGTCTGTAGACTTAGAAACACTATCAAAGTTTGCCATAAAAAATTGTCGTCTGCTGTTAAAGTCGCCATATTTGCCAACCAAGCAACCAACCAAACAAGCCAGCAAAACAGCAAACCAACCTGCAGCAAAGAAGCATGCATGCATATATTCATGCGGTATAAATATAGCGGTCTATATAAAGGATATTTGTCGGAATCGTCGAGTAATGAACAGTAACCTCTGGTCAATGGAAAATTAAAGATACGTAGTTATTCTCATGTTATAGTAATATGAACCATTTTCCCCTTGCCTGCAGCGATAACTGAAGATTCGCCCCCAGGGACAGTAATCGCTAATCTTACTGGCGAAGACTGTGACTCAAACAGAACGGCTGACGGACAGATATCGTACACCATGCTATCGGGGAACGATTTCGAACAGTTTCTCATCGATCATTATGGTACGGTATATCAGTTTACTACATTAATTCTGTTGATTTTTTAATAATGGTGTCCATTTCGGGGGATAACGTCTCCATACCAACGTCAAGGACATCTGATAGATCGTGAAGTGGGACTACTTCTGGCGCGATGAGACTCGCGCAGGAGTGATTCCAACACTGATAACTGGAACTGGCGTTATCTTATCGTAAAATGAGCCATGTCGTCATAATATAACATGATGGAGTCCAATATCACTTATATTGATGAGGCTATTCAAAGAGACAGTCGTGAAGGGGACACTCAACGACGTGCGCATTACACATTATAACAATTCAAATACCATTTTTTGTTAAAGATAGCCACCGATAGGGAATTAGACCCGGCACCTTCACAGTCGTAATGCCGCTAAAAGCCACTCTAATCTTCACATCATCTCAGGGGACGCATACTGAATTTCCGGTAAAATTACACTAAAATGGTTATAGAAACAGGCAATCTACTGATCTATGATTGTGTTGTTGATAAGGATAAGAGGTCAATAACCCAGATATATGAAAAACATCATCAGCCATATTTGAAAATGACAATGTAAATGACCTGTCAGCAATGTGACTTGAAGATGCCATGTCTACTTTGAACATGGCATCAATACAACTTTATGAAAAGAAATTAACCTCTTGAGTTTGACCGTGAATCCACAAAACGGTCACGTGGTTCATTTGTATTTTGTGCGACAGATGTAACCTGTCACATTTAACATGACTGTTTTGCTTCATACACTGCATAAAAACCCTATAATACTTACTGTATTAACATGGATTATTGCCTGTATTTTAGCTGAAGAGTGCATATACAGATGAATACAGTCAAGAATCCATTTTTTGTATTCAGCAAGCGTGTATTCATGTGGATTCATGTGAATTCACGTGTATTATACAATAATACAGGCAACTCATTAATGTGAATTTATCTGAATTATTGGGTTTTCATGCAGTGATATTTCAGGGGTTCTGTACCTCGCCGGGCACATTGATCGAGAAGCATCAGAAGACGTGACACTAGTAGTGGAAGCACGGGACGGCAATCTTCTCGATCGGCAGCCTGTCAGTGTTGCGACCGTTCAGCTCGAGATAACGGACGTCAATGACAATCCTCCGGTTTTTGAATCTGTGAGTCACCGTTGCCAACAACCGCCAGCCACTTTTTTCACATATCTGAAAGATACACGGTTTAACATATCGCGACATTGATTCCCTCTAAAGAACCGGGCATTGAAACTATTCGAATAGCGTGTTATTGAAAGATTGCAATTCGTCAGAATCGAAAAATATTTGTGGAATGGAACGGGAGTTGCAATTACTGAGTCAAAGTACACGTACATCTCTGAAAGTATTAAGCGCAAAATTTCACGATCCGCAAAGTTCTCATGCTACTTGGTATGCTAATGCCCAGACCACCGTGTTCACAAAAACTCACTTACAGCGAGCAGATGACCTTGGAATGCCATTAAAACTTTTTTATTATTAACGAATTCCTCAAGGCTTGAGTGACAACGATCAAATTTTCTTTGCAGATTGTTACGTTCGTCAGCGTGAGCGAGAAAGCAGGGGTGGGCCACACCGTATTGAAACTCAATGCATCTGATGGCGATGCAACTGGACCAAATAATGAGCTCAGATTTGTTCTGTCAGGTAGAAGAACACATTTATTTTGTTGAAATCTGCTGATTTTAGATGAGGGATTATTTTCTTTTTTGTTTTACGCGCAGTAGTATATCTAAAGCCGCGGATGCCGAGCGGAGCTTTGTTGTCTCTGTAACTATTCACGATATGCCACACGTATTTTGTGTAAAACCTGTCGTAGTTCATAAAGGTCAATAGTTGAACTCAAACGGACATTGACGTAGTATTGATATACAGTCTTTCTTCGCCATCACGTCTCCCCTTCACCAAACTTCCCAGCCTAATAGCACGGGAATTCGACGAATGTCGCTCATCGACTTCAAAAAGTACATTTTGCACATGCTTGACGGTTTCGCCGTCTGTTTCGACTTTAAGGACTCATCTGTATGACAGACACCCATGAAAACGGAAGAACAATTACTAAACAGTACGTTATTAAACGTGCAGAATTCGGCAAAGCCTTGACTAGTCTCAAAAGTTATGAGCTTCATCATGTGGTAGAAACATCGAGAACAGAGCTCCGCTCCTTTGATGACACAAATGGGCCATAATAAAGTTGCTACCCTAAACCACACACGCTATGATTCCTTTCCAGGGGGAAATAGCGATGGTGTCTTCGCCATCGATGCGACGTCGGGAGAGGTAACCCTGGTGACGTCACTAGACTTCGAAGTTACCAAGGCCTACGAATTGCTGGTCGAAGTTGTTGATGGTGGAGCGCCACCATTGTCAACTTCGGCGACAGTTTACGTGTACGTCATCGGTGAAAATGAACACAAGCCAATCATCGCAGGCAACTTTTCCTTCAATCTGCCCGAAGACCACTTGCAAGGTAACTTTATGACAAGTAAAAGTGGAGGAACGATGCTAATAAGTTACTAACTTTATTTTGGAAGATAGGATAAAAGGTCTTGTGTAACACACTACTGCAGATGCTATTGTACAACTCATTTGAATCCCCTACCTAGCGAGCTCTACAGGAGTGTTTCCAGCCATAAGTCACGAACTGTTCTTGTCGGCGTTTTGGGACTTTGATACTATTAGACTACAAATATTTAATTGGAACAATCACAAATAGGTCATATAAGAAACCTTTGTTGCATTGTGGCACTTAATGCATATGAATGTCTATCCCAAACAACCACTGTGAGCCAACCGTGCCCAATTATGTTACATCAGAAACTGAAAAGGCATGAATTTCATTATATATGAGAGGAAAAGCAAACTCACAAGAGAAAGTATAACAATAGACTACACTATATATAGTGTTACAAGTTTTCTATTATTTATTACTATTTCTTTATGTCAACATTGATGTCCGTCCTGATGTGAATGTTCAATTTACTTACAGGGACACTCGGTAAGATTCTTGTCTCAGATGACGATGAGGGCACTGATGGTGATGTCATCTTTGAAACACACGCATCGGCAGGAATTCCAATCAAAGTAGATCAGCTGACAAATGACGTCATTCTGACGTCAGGGCTCGATCGAGAAGTGGTGGAGTGTTATGAGTTTGTCGTCACTGTCATGGATACGCCCCTGAATTTGTCGGACACTTTTACCGTTTCACAAACTATCACTGTCACCATTGATGACGTCAATGATAACAAACCCACTTTTCAACAGGTATACATAATGCTACTTCTCATGGTGAAATTAACTTGTCGTGAGAGATGTTTGTTTAATGATGGACGAATCAAAAAGTGTCTAATTTCATTTCATTGATCTTCAGCGGAGGTGCAATGACAGCGTAATAAGAAATCCACGAATTGTCTTCAAATGAGTGCATTTCGCCACGACAGCGCGCCCGGTCTTTATTGCATGCAGTTTTACGCATCGATTAAAATTGCGAGAAGCAAATCCTAAAAATCGTAAAACTACATCTCTCTCTCTCTCTCTCTCTCTCTCTCTCTCTCTCTCTCTCTCTCTCTCTCTCATACACAACCTCTCTTGAACTGTGCATGAATAGTTCATATTGTGCAATCTTAAACAGAACAGTTTGTATAGCACTGCGGAAAGCAAGAAGTGATCTGTTCTTACCTTGAACCTGCCGTCGTCTATGCAAGTGTTTGTATCGGCTCAAGAGTCGTCAAAACAACCAGCGTTTTACTGAATGCCTTCATATATTCTTGCCTTGAACCATAAAACACTCAAATCATGAAATACGCAACACTTAACAGATCGCTCCTCGCTGCCGACTGTAAGTAGAATTCATATATTCGTGGTATCCTTGGCAACAATACATCAATTCCCTTTCAATTGTAGACCAATATGTTTGTCCGCGTGAGTGAGACGTCACCAGTGGGACACACTGTAATGAAACTCGATGCGACTGATAGCGATGCAACCAGGCCAAATAATGAATTCACATTTGCTCTGTCAGGTAAGACAGGTGCACATTTCTTGAACAATGATTAAAAGGTTTTATACTCACAGTAAGACACGCTAATTCCAGGAATTTGGGTGTGTGACGCAGGAGCGATACGCATTCTATCAATATAAATGTAGGATATCTCTAATTCCACGTTTTCTCCTTCATAAAAAGCACTAAGACTTCCCTAACCTACAGTATCACGAATGAGAGATTTGTGCTTGCCAGAGCCATTTCAATCAGTCTTTTCGTTGGATTGTCTTGTGACACAATGCTATTTATTCCCAAAGGGGGAAATGTCGATTCGGCGTTCTCTATCGATTCCACAACGGGGGAACTATTCCTGATGACGTCACTGGATTACGAAGAGACGAAGTCCTACGAATTAGTGGTCGAAGTTGCAGACCATGGAGAGCCACCACTGTCCAGCTCAGCCACGGTTTATGTCGACGTCATCGGTGAGAATGAACATCGACCAATCGTCTTGGGCGGCACTTCTTTCAACGTAACTGAAGACCAATTAGAAGGTACAACAAATGATTGACACATAGACCCGAGCGACTGAATATTTGTTTTACATCATTCGACCTCCCCTCTTATGAAATAAAACACTAGACATTTTCCTCAACTTTTGAACGAAACATGTGAGAGTAAAAAAAGTTCAAACTCACGCATGATTCGAAGACGCCGTGCAATCGAAAATATTTTTTTTCAAGTCCTGTAAGGGTGGAGTACGTGACGTATGGAAAGTTAATTAATCTACCCGAGCCATTGTCAGTTTTCACCGCTCTGGGGAAACAAACATGCACGCTTTGAAAATATTCATAGACCGTTCGGCAATGTTGACATATATGTAATATAACACAACAAAACGTCATCATCATCATCATCATCATCATCATCATCATCATCATCATCATCATCATCATCATCATCTCCCACCTGTGTGTTCAGTTTCTGAAAGGCTTTGCATAGGAATGGAAGGAAGGAATTATGTAAAAGGAAACGCTGATATAATTCATCTCTACCTGTCAGATAAGAGTTTTCCCGACAGAATCAGCATCTCTCCCCTGAAACTCATTTGAGGATGAAATTAACTATCGACTCTTGATCTTCCAGGACCTCTGCCATGATAGGTCTTGACAGTTGCATGGGCATGACATATTTCGCAATTTTTTCTCGATTACCTCGGCGAAACACCAATTACAGGTTGAGAAATGACTTGAGCGTGATAAATTGACGTCAATGGAAAAAACGCCAAGGTTCCGATTGCAATTGACACATCATTTTATCAATAATCATATTTCCTATCAACTGCCGACCGTTAGAACCCGTTTCATTGATAGCGATGATTTTTTCAGGGGAAAGACTTGGAAGGCTTCTCGTTTCCGACGACGATGAGGGCGTTGACGGCGACGTCACATTTGCGATAGAGTCAACGGGCGACATTCCCTTCACGATAGATCGGCTGACAGGTGATTTCATTCTGGCGGCTGATCTTGATCGAGAGGCGGTAGATCGCTGCGAGTTTGTCGTGACAGTCATGGATAGGTCAATGAACTCTTCGAAAGCCCTTTCTACCTCGCAAACAATCGTGGTAACCATTGGTGACGTCAACGATAACAAACCGACTTTCCAACAGGTAAAAAGTAAAAAAAAATTGTGTGTCTTCATGACTCAGTTCGAAAGTACTACTACAATCAATAAAAGAAGGATTCACTTATTCTGATAACGTACGAGAAGACCTGAAGGCAAACTTTTAACAGGTGTCATCAAATAGCTGGAATTGTAAATTCTTCACTTGCGACGATGTGCACGTTTCCGCCCATGGCAAAAAACATGCTGTTTTCGCACAGTCAAACACTTCATGTTCGGGTTTGTACATTTTCAAAAACAAATAAATCTCCATACTCTTGTCGTGATCTATCAGACTGCAACGCGTTACAAAGCATTCTTTATCTGCCCGGAAATCGTCACTTTAGTGCTTGATTGTGAGTAATCGATGATATGTCGCGTACCCATGGTGACGGGCAATTCATTTACTTTCTCTGTAGACTGTTATGTTCGTCAGCGTGAGCGAGAAAGCACCATTGGGCCACACCGTAATGAAACTCAATGCATCTGACGGCGATGCAACTGGACCAAATAATGAGTTCATCTTTCTTCTGTCAGGTAGGGGAGATTTTTTTGTCTTTTTCCCTTCGCGACCTAACACTAGAAGGACGAAATGTTGATAGTTTGATATATCGAGGTAATTGAGTACCCATTAGTTACTTGGAGGCAATTCATAATTTTTTCATTGTTAGTTTCTTTGCTCGTTTTTTATGCTTTATGTAATATTCTGACTGAATTAAAACGGTATAATTGTAAACCATAGACACATTGCGCTTTCTTTATAGTGTACAGCACGATTGCTGTTGTTGCAACCGTTAGAATCGTGATAAAACCTCCCACTTCCGCACCATTAGGGTAGACACAACAGCTCAACTACTTTATTTTTTTTTATTTTTTCAGACGGAAACAACGATGGCGTGTTTGATGTTAATGGTTTATCGGGAGAACTCACTTTATTGGGGCCATTGGATTACGAAGTGACGAAATCGTATGCGCTGACCGTCGAAATCGTCGACGGAGGAGCCCCGCCGATGTCGTCTTCGGCAACGATTTATGTGGACGTCATCGGCGAAAACGAGCACCCACC